>NC_056526.1:4263171-4370665 GCF_019175285.1 Sceloporus undulatus | reverse complement strand
TGGCATTTTACAAACAGTTAAAGAATAGAAAATTTATTACTATTCCAATTATTATGTCTTGTATTTTGATACTGTCTTAATCTTCTGTTTTCAACTGAACTATCATTTAATCATGTGTGGGGTTTTTTGTTCAGGTTTTGTAGAAATAATGTTTTAACTGTACCCTGTTTTGTTTTGTTTTTAAATGCTGTAGGCCATCTTAGATCCTGTTTGGAAAAAGGTGGGATATAAATCAAGAAAGAAAGAAAGAGTCCCTCTTCTTTCTATGTGATTTCTGCCTCTGGTGCCAAAGTTTCTGTAATGTAATGTAATGTAAATAATGATAATGATAATGATAATGATAATGATAATAATAATGTATAGGAAGACATCCACTTTGCTAATCTGGGACACATCGATATTCTTCTTTAAAAAGACAGACAGCCATTCTTGCTGATCCACTTCAATTTAAAACCCAGCCGGTTTTTCAGGGAGAGTAAGTTTTTGCAGGGAGTGTAATTTTGCAGAGTTGTGTAAGATGATTTTGACAAACTTATAGGCAGACTTTGTGAGCTGGATTTTTTTAATCTCCTCATTTTTCTTCCTGCTTTTTTGTTGATTATTGTTGGCTTGAAACAGTTATGACCCAACTCCTTGGCAGTTGCCCAAGGAAAGAGAGACGGCGCATGAGACGGAGGAGGAAAGGCACATAGGAGACCAGCAAATGTCATTCGATAACCGTGAACTTTCTGCGCCGTCTGAGAGTGAAGAATAGATGGGCAGCACTAACTGTGCCAACTGCACCCAAGAAGCAGAGAGGAGCCAGGCGAAAGGAGACAAAAACAGCAGCAACCTGTAGTAGGTCTGGGAGCTGCCTTTTTAAATGTTTCACTTGCTAAATAATGAACCAGATATTCAAAAAACAAGGCAGTTCGGCACCCAGTGCAAAAGTCAGCACAGGGAACATACAGGCAGGCCTGTTAACAAAATAGCTAATAAATAAACTTCTTGCCCAGTCATCAACCCCCTTTTCCTCCTCACCCTCTGTCTAGCTGGAAGTTTTCCAGCAACATCAGCGAGGTCATTTCTAGGGAGTGTGGAGTGCATTGGGTGACACCTCAGAGCAGTGATATAGACTTGAGTCAATTGACTTGGATTTAAGTCAGACTCAAGTCACTTCAATGGCTTGACTTGGACTTGCCTTGGCAAAAATGACACACTGACTCAGCTTGGCTTAAGACTTGGATATTTTTAGTGACTGGCTTGCTGCTGCCATTCACTTCGAGCAGCAGGCAAGAGCCACTCTCAAAGTGCGGACACATTTCTCAGAAGGGAACAGCGAATGCATTAGGCAATGCACTTGAGGCAGAAGCGATCCTTCTAAAGCCAAATTTTATGTAATGTCTATGGACACATGTGCTTTGTTAACTAAGGGGCATGGCATCCATACGACGCACACCCCAACTCCACCCCCATGGCATTGTGAGGCTGCATGCTGCTCCACATGGTGCATGGCATTACGGCACTCCTCTGAGGCTGTGTTTACACCATGCAGTGACAAAGGAGCTTCTTAAAGCCTCAGTGCCATGGCTATTGCATCATTTCCAGGGTGCAAAAAGGAGACGCTTTTTGTGGCTCCTTTTTGCACCCTGGAAAGGCCTAACTGGGGCCATGGCATGCAGATGCCATGGCCCTGTTCTGGGGAAGATGGAGGTGGCTGCAGGCTGCCCCTTCAGGGGCAATCTGCACAGCCCAGGCGGCTCCTTTTTGCACCCTGGAAAGGATGTGATAGCCATGGTGCTGTGGCTTTACAGCACTCCTTTGGCACTGTGGCATGTGATGCAGCGCCAGAGGAGCGCCATGATGCCCCATGATGCCATGTGCTGTATAGAGCGACACGCAGCAGCACGCTGCCATGGGTGCAGAGTCGGGATGTGCATTGTATGGACACTTCTCCCTGACTCCTTAACGGCTGGTCAGTGCAGCTCCTAAATTCCAAAACACACTGCAGAAACAACCCAGTTTGAGACCTCTTTAACTGCCCTGGCTCAGGGCTAAGGAATTGTAGTTTGTTGCGGCACCAAAGCTCTCTGAAAGAGAAGGCTCAGTGTCTCACAAAACTACAGTTTCCAGAATTCCCTAGCATTGAACCTCGGCAGTTAAAGCAGTCTCAGACTGGATCATTTCTGCAGTGTGTTTTGGACCTAAGGCTATAGGAGCTATAGTACGAATGTACCAGGGATGGGCCCAGAATGGAAAGGGCAAAGAGTGAGTGAAAGGGAGTAAATCTAAGGATTCACCAGTTTTCCCCTTTTCTCTGGCGGCATGTTTGTTGTGACTGGCATTCTCATTAATTGGCAAAGGCGGCAAAATAAATCATAGGAAAGTCTGCCAAAAAATTGTACACAGCTCTGGCTCCGCAGTTCACAGTTGTGATGATCCGGAAGATCTGCAGCAAAAGATAACCTTTTAAAAAATGTTTTAAGGCTGTTATAGAGCGTCTTCAGTGCTGAATGGGCCACACATGTTCCAGACTATTCACACCAGAACTGAGGACTGGTCCATGTGTCATCCGGACTCCATGCCAACAGGACAAAGAAGGGGAGGATGCTTTATTTGGCTCTGAGTGTGTTTCTGTTTAAACGCCTCCAAGGAGATTGTGATGGAGTCTCCCTCCTTGGAAGTCTTTAAACAGAGGCTGGATGGCCATCTGTTGGGGATGCTTTGATTGAGAGTTCCTGCATGGCAGAATGAGGTTGGACTGGATGGCCCTTTTTGGGGTCTCTTCCAACTCTATGATCCTATTATTCCACAGCTGAGCTCAAATCTGAGCCCTGGTCTCCCAAAGTCCTAGTTCAACATGCAAACCATTGCATCAGGGTTTCACAACCAGGGTTCCTTGGAGGTTGTGATGGCAAAACAAACAAGCAAGTACATGGGGTTTTTCTGTAGATATAAAATATTTTATGCAGGGATTCCCTGAGACCTAGGAATTATTTGAAGGGTTCTTCCAAGGTAAAAAGATTGAGAAAGGCTACATTTCACCACGCTGGCTCTCTTTTTTAACTTATCCTTTTAACAAGATAGTTTGCTTTTTTCAAAAACTTTTTATTATGATTCTAGTAGGGAAAGATCCTTTGTATCTATGCTGTGCATGTCCTTGGATCCCATGTTGGGAAAAAGGCAAGATAAAACCTGAAATAAACACATGCTCTGACATTGCTCTCCAAAAATGAAACCGCCACCCTGCAAAGATCAACAATGGAGGTTACACTGCCATTTTCCCCTGTTGTCTGAACGTCTGCTGGAGCAGCTGTAACCAACTAAGTTTCAATTGATTCCCCTTTTTGTTTTTATTTTTTTACTAAAATGTTCCTGCGCCAGATGTTTTCCAACAGCACATCATGCGCAACGAGGCACGCAACCCAGACACTGCTTTGAACAGAACGTGCTGCTGATCATAATTTGGGGCAGAAGGAATTGTTTCAAGAGCTCTCTGCTCAAAGGGAACTTGCGGAGGGGGAGCGGGGGCAGATGAACCCTCCAAAACAGAACCTTCTGTGATCGTATTTCAGACTAAGAGAAAAGGCTGGGTGGAAAATGGACAAAATGGAGACTTGTTTCCCAGCATTCCACAGGACACAAGATTGGTAGGATGCTTCAAGTGCCACCATGTGCCTTGGAGGCCTCTGGTTCATAGGGTCATCATAAGTCAAAGTCCGCTTGACAGCGAATGGCAATGACAACCTCCCACCTGGAGGCATTGTTCAAATTTGGACACCCAGATGCCCCCCAAGTGAAATTTCTAAGGTAAGACAACAGTGTTGCAGGTTGTTCTTCTTGTTTGTTGTTAACCACCCTTGAGTCCACCTTGACCAATGGTGCCCCTGTGGAGGAGACATCTCCAAGACCCCCCATCCTCCACAGCTCTGCTCAGGCCCTCCAGGTCCAAGTCCGTGGCCTCCTTGATCAAGTCTAGCCTGCGGTCTTCTTCTCCTACTGCCTTCAAGTCATTTCCAACTTATGGCAACCCTAAAGTGAACAAATTGAGGTTTTCTCGGCAAGATGTGTTCAGAGGAGATTTGCCATAGCTAATCAGACCTAAACTCTCCCTAGAGGCCAAGATGACTAAACAGGAACTGTTGTACTTTGGACAGGTCATGAGAAGACAAGACTCGCTAGAAAAGACAGTAACCCAGAGGTCTGAAGATTTCTCTCACTCCACCATATAAGCCTTAGTCCCATTGGATCAGACATTGGATGGTAATTCAGCACTTTTGTAAATCTGATAGGTCTACTCTGTCTGGAACCCACAAACAGTATTCACGATGTTCTTAGATCCCATCTCTATTGAACCAATAACTGCAGTGATGCTGAGAGAGGAATTCTTCTTTCCTTCCTGATATCTTGGCTTGCTTTCTAGAAGTGAACTTCCTTTTGAAAAAGACTTCAAAGAGATAGCTGTGTTTGTAGAATCAGTATCTAGCGGGTTCTTGTAGCACCTTTGAGACTCACTGAAAGAGGTTGGCAGCATGAGCTTTTGTAGACTTAGGTCTACTTCCTCAGATGCATTTGGTGGAGTGGAAAGCCAGGGATCGATCTATATACACATGCCCTTGGTGTGTGAGAATGTCAATTCAAAATCAAAATCAAAATACACAAAAGGGCATATATAGATCTGACCCTGGCTTCCACTCCACCAAATGCATCTGAGGAAGTGGACTTTAGTTTAGGCAAGCTCATGCTGCCAACTTCTTTCTTTCAGTTAGTCTCAAAGGTGCTACAAGATCTTTTGACACACTTTTGAAAAGAGAGAGCATATTCAGAGAGTTTAAAGGGAAAGATCTAAAAACTTATTAGAAAAATAACAAGTCAGGTATCTTGAATTGTGTGTTTCCAGCTCCCCCCCATCTTATGCCATATTTTTTGTTGTTGAGTGTCTTCAAGTTGTTTCCAACTGACGGCAACCCTATCATGGGGTTTACTTGGCAGGATTTGTTCAGAGGAGGTTTGCATGGTCTTTCCCTGAGGCTGAGAATGTGTGACTTGCCCAAGTGGGTTTCATGGCCGAGCCGGACCTGAACCCTGGTCGCCAAAGTCATAGCCCACCACTCAAACCACTAGGCTGCACTGGTTCTCTCACGGCATAATACTATTAATATAAAAACACATAAGAGAATCCACTAGCATCTTTGAGACCAACTGGGAAGAAAAAAATTATAGCATAAACTTCCATGGACACAGCCCACTTCATTGAGAGGAGCAACTATGGACAGATGTGTATGTGTGAGAGAGAAGTAATGGGTGGTGGCATCAGTTTAAGGATGGCTGTTAAGACTAAAGGACACGGGTGGGAGACAAGTTTTGCATACAAGCCCTGATCAGCAGCTAAATGTGTGTAGAGAGAAAAGGCTCTATCTAGCACATCGATCTGGGTGCAAGACCAGTGAAATGTTCTTCAAAACAGAGAGAATTCTTTTACAAGCATAATTCAGTCAACTAAGAAAAAGCTCTTTTTTTAAAGGTCTTTTTCATAACTGCCCAGCCCTTTCCTTCTTGTCCTCTGTCAAGCTGGATCTTTTAGTAGCATTGATATTTAGAGGATGGAGAGCAAAGAAACAGATTTTCAGTGTCAGGTTGCAGCAGTAAAGAATGCAATAAAGCTTGAGTTGGGGGGAAATGCGATTCTGCTGTGGCTGATCCTTCTGTAGCTGTGTGCGCCTGCCCACAACAGGCAAAACAAACAGCAGCTGCCCCAGAATCCCTTTCTGAGCATGGCTCAGAGCGAAAGGGGAGAGCAAATAGATCTGCCTCTCCACCTCCACCCAGAATGTAAAAACAAAACAGCACAGACCTGCAAGTTTGGTCACCTAAATGGAAATCTTAAGAAAAATGGAAGCTGGTGAAAGAAAGAAATCATCCCTGGATGCTGGATTTTGGAAGAAGCATTGAAGTGCTGTCTAGAAAGTTCAAAAACGTTTTTGAGTGACTTGCGTAAGGCTTACCTGACCATTCGCATGTGCACACTTCTAAGTCTTGAATTACACTGGGGCCTCCACATTCGCTTGGACTAAGGGCAGGAAAAACCACAAATAAAAAAACCCACTATTTTTTTTAACCTGAGAGAACACCTCTAGGAAGTTCTAGGTCCTCCAGCATAGCTCTATGGTCCACAGCCACCAGACGTTGACCACAAAACCATGCTGGAGGATCTACAAATGCCTAGAGAAACATTTTGTCTAGAAACCTCTAGGTCCTCCAATGTGACTCTATGGTCATCTTCCAGCATTTGCATTGGAAGACCTAGAAATTCCTAGAGATCTGTAAATAATCAAATATGTAAAAGTGGTCGACTGTTAAATGTTTTGCTGACATAGGCTAAACTTTTTTTTGTGGCATAGGACTAGTCTCCCTATTCTTTCTGTTATTTCTGCCTGTGGTACCAAAGCTTCTGGCCCTGGAACATATCTATTTCAATTAACTGAGTTACACCAGTATTACCAAGAATGTCATGTGAAGAAATCCTGACCCGGTATATACACCTTACTGGGACATTTTAAAGATTGGATGGTCTAGTTGTACACGATTTGCCTTTGAAAGGGATTTATAGTAAGCCAAGCTACTTGTTAGATTAACTTTCCTACAACTGGTCCTCAGAAGCTCAATGGGCTTGACAAAGATCAGTTGCAGAAGAGTACCCCAGTATGTTGTGGGAGTACACTTGGAAGAAGATAAATTCTTGTCTTGTTCTGTTGTTGCAGCCTCAAAGCTCTTGTGACAAGTGTGTTTGCTGTACTCAGAAGATACACCAGTGGGGAAAAACTCCTGTCCCAGATTAAGTGAAGATAACAGAAATATTAATGCATTACACTTTGAGTAGGTGATGTTCCCAATATGTAATACCTCATGTAAAATATCACATCCATTTATGCTCTACAGGCCTGTGGCGGTCAACCCAAAATGTTACATCAAAATGAACCTCAGTTCTTCCACCTCCATCCCTGCAAGATTGCCACCCACTGACCATTTAGGTTCTCCTCTACCTTTTCTTGTGTGTGTGTGGGGGGGGGGGGATTTGAAAACTCAATTGCTCCTGCCTAAAGTAGAGCTACTGAATTAATGCATGAATTTGAGAGGCCTTTCTTGAGATGGTCTTGTGAGAGTTTGAGTTCCAAAAGCCCACCAAACCCCATGCGCCAACCTCTTGAAATTAACAAAACAATACAAGATGCAGTGAGAGCTTTTAATTGTACTCCGCTTTTGGCACTGTACAAAGAAACATTTACAGAGATCCACAGTGGCTTGGTTATTTACATTTGTTCCTAGAATTTCCTCCCCAGCACTGTTCCTGGTCCCAAAGCTCTTCTGCACCCAAAGCATCCCTGGCCACCTTCTCCTTTCAGTCTTGGGCCACTTTTGGAAGGTGCTTCAGGTAACAGCTCAGAGCTACTTTGTGCTACTCTACAGACACCCAACTGCTCTCCCTTCTTGGGGAGTATGGACCGGGGGGGGGGGGGGGGGAGATAAACATAGCCTCCCTCAGTTTCCCTTTTCTTCCCACTACCACATCCTCTACCGTCACCTCCCAAACCTTCCCACAACATACTTTTACCATCTTTTGCTTCCAACAGCAGGTATCTTTTGATGCCCTCCAAAACAGCTTCTTCCTTTGCACTCATGATACTTTTTCTGCCTTCCCTAAACCTTCTGCAACATTTCCTTAAGCCTTCTGCATTCACTGTGATCTCCGTTCAGTAGTTCAGAGCACACAAGCTGCTCTACAGGCCTGTGGCGGTCAACCCAAAATGCTACATAAAAATGAACCTCAATCATTTCACCCCATCCCCTGCAAGATTGCCACCCGCTGACCATTTAGGTTCTCCTCTACCTTTTCTTGTGTGTGTGTGGGAGGTTTGAGAACTCAATTCCTCCTGTCCAAAGTAGAGCTACTGTAAAAAGGCACAAGAAACCCAGATCAGCTGGGAGGTGGGGGGGGGCTGTGTTCTCCCATTTCCCCAATGGCTCAAAAACGTATGGCTTTTGCTTCACCCGGTCAAGACTCAAATTGGCTTTTTAAATATACATAGCATACACTCCACAAAATCAAATACATAATAATAAAAAAAAAAAGACAGAGAGAAGCCAATCCGAATGTTGAAAAATCCACTGAAATCGAAGTACAAAAAAAAAAATTCCCTACAAACTTATTCAAATAATAATAATAAAAAAAGATTAAATACTTGACAATTCATGTCAATTCACACAGGGAATGTACAACAAAAAATACACAATTCCAGTCAAGAAGATGGAAACCTGCTGAACTTGAGAGTCTGTTTTCTTGAGAAATGTGGGCATTAGGTCTCAGATGGCCCATCTGTGGTATAAACACTGGAGTAATCCTGTTGGCTTTGATTAAGACTGCTCCAAATTAAGCATGTTAGGCTTGATATATAAATCTGAATCACACTGAAAGTCTATTTCAAATAATCATTTTACAGTGTTGATCTCAGGAGAAAAGTAGATTTTCAAAATTTTCTAAATCCTCAGGGAATCAAACCGTCATAATTTGCCATTTTTCCAGTGAAAACTCCAGTGGTAGCAGTGATATTTATCATACACTTTCAAAAAGGTGGGAGAGTCGCACTGTAATCCAGAAGCCCTAAATTTCCTCCCCCAGAACAGACTCCAGTTCAACAAATGGTTTGCTGAAAAACCAGTAGCTGCCATAAACATAAACAACAACAAACAGAAACCACACAGACGTTTCAGAAGGAGTAACCCACCCCTGCCCATCATTCTCACATTACAAGGAAAGAAAATGTACACTTTATTTATAAATAAACAGTGGAGAAGGGCGTCCATCTCCTTTAGACAAGGGTCTCTTTCCGTTTCCCACTGAGCTGGCATTTCTCCCGCGTCCTCCGCAGCCCTGAATGCATCCGGTACATCTTGGCACACTTGGATTCCTCGTTCGTGTCCATCACAGAGTTGCCCTCTGGTGTGTTCTCATCGAGCTCCATCTGAATGCTGCCAGAGAGCGTCGACTGCCTCCTCAGGATTTTGGCACCAGACAAGGAGGGATTGTTTTCTTCCACTTCCTCACTGAGCTCCGGCAGCTCTTTGAGCTCAGAAGGCACAACTGCTGGCTGGTAGGGCGCGATGGCGGAGCGGATGCAGTTGAACCACTGCTGCTTGTGGAAGATATCATTGGCCTGCAGTGTGTGGGACTGGCCTGGGGCGGGGTCCCTGAAGCGGACGCGGAAGATGTTTTTCGCTAGGAAGGAGAAAGGAAAGAGAGAGTTGTGTTAGGGTTGTTTGACAGAGTTCAAGTAGCAACTGCGATATGTAGCTTGATTCCTATGAGGAAGATCCATGAGCAACACACCACTTGCCTACGATTTTGCTACAGTGAAGGATGGACAAACTGAGCTGCCACAAGCCACATGCCAAACTCCACTTTTGTGGCCCTTGAAGCCCTCTTCCATCCCTCAACAATTTTTAACAAAAAAATTTGGCATGATTTTCTCATTGCTTGCCCCAAGACCCCACAGAGTCCTCCAAATTCATGAAACAACAAAAATACCCCACAAGCCCCATCCCCAAAAGACCCCAGAACCACTTTACTCCCAAATACTGTTTTCCTCTGCAGTCCTTCTCAAAATGTCAACAGGAAATGATATGCTATTACTTTTTGTGACCATCTTGAGAGGGATCGCAGAGGAAAATGGGAGGTATTTGGACTTGATGTTGTGGGGAGGCATCACCCATGGGGGGAACTCTGGATGGGAAATTGTCCCCTGCCCTCCACCCAGCTGCTCATCCCTGTTATAGGGTGATCGGGTGCAGCTTATGCTAGTACATTGTAAAGGTGTCTGCTTGTGCAAGTATAAAAAAGTATACACTGAAAGGGGGGAGGGGGATATCTAGGGGATGGGAACACAGAAGGCAGCAGAAGGCTGCAAAAGAGACTGAGATTAGCTGGGGATGCTGGGAGTTACAGTTCAAGACATTTGGAAGACAGCAGGGTGGTAAAGGTTGCTTTCCAGCAAAGCTTTTCCCCTCAAAACAAAAACAAATCACCCAGTTCATCTGTGAAGAGTGGGATGGCAAGAGAGCACCATCACAATGAATGTAAGAGTACTAGCGATCCCTTGGGAGCTGCAGAGGTACTGAGGGACGAGAATGAAAGTCCTCAGAAGGACTAATGAATGGGCAGAGGTGTGACTTGAAGTCAAACCATACAACTGCTTCTGATTCAAGTCCTGTTTATTTTTCTTTCAGTGGTTTTGATGTGCTAAAAGTGTCTTAGAAACACTTGACCTGCATCTAGGAGGAGGTCATGAGCCATCCTGACTAGGATCAATTCGCAATTCAAAAGTTCTGAGCTTTGCAAGTCACGATCAGGACTCGTTCTGAAGTGGGCACAAGACGTACCAGAGACACCAAAATCCACTGAAAGAACAATCCAGACTCAGCGGTCTTTTAAGCATGAAGAGTTGCTTACTCAACAGTCTTTGGATAAAGGGCATACTACTCAAAAGAAGTAAAAGTGATTTGCTTCTTACCTTTATCAGAATTGCCAAATGCCCCTCGAAAGGATCCTCCCATTTTCACATCCCCATCTTGCAAGTCTTCAAGCACCAGATCCTGAACAGGTATTGGCTGCCGGTATACTTGGTAAGAATGGCGTTCGTTGCGTGTCACAGGTCGAGTCAGAACCAAGATCTCTTGGAAAAGGAATACATAGAGTTTCTGGAGAGGGAAAAGAGAGAAAGCTTTGTGTAAATACCTTGGTCAACATCAGAATCTCTCTCACACACATATACATTTTGGGTAGAAGGACTTCACAGAAATACTTTGACATTTACAATTTGTTTAATCCCCAGCGTCTCTACTTAAACAAGCCAGGGTAGTGCAGTTGAAAAGAATTCCATCCAAGACACTAGAGAACTGCTGCCAGTCAGAATAAACAACACTGGATTAAAATACACCAACAATCTGGCTCAAGATAAAGCAGCTTCATCTAATGCAAGCCCTTTCCCCCTCTTATCTGTCCTGCATTCAAAGCAAGGCTACTTCCAGGTCAGAATGGGGCAATGCACAATGCTGAAACTACATTGCTAATGATAACCATCTTCTCATCAGGCCACCACTCCCACAGGAGAAATGGCTTCTTCTAGATCCTCTGGCTATTGAACACTCTTCTCAGGGAAGTCTGATGGGCATCATCATCCTCATATTTTGGGCACCAGATTAAGATGTTTTTCTCTACTGCCAGACATTTAGATAAGAAGTGAGTGGTCAGTTTTTGTATTAGCTAACTGGTTTATCCCTGTAATTTATTTGTATACAGGTTGAGTCTCCCCTTATCTGAAATGCATGAGACAAGAAGTGTTTTTGATTCTTTCAGAGCTTGGAATCTTTGCATACATAAATGTATATCTTGGAAATTGGACCTAAGTCTAACTCCCCTGCATAAAGCAAATACCGAGCATGCTCAAACCCCATTTAACTGAATGGGGTTCGTGCATGTGGCAGCGCGGGCGCACCATGGGCACGTGCCCCATTAGTTGCAATAGGACGTGCCGCCCCTTGCACCCTGGGCGGCTTTCAGCTGTATGATGTGGGCGCACTATACACATAGCCTGATAATTTTACACACAATATTTTTTAATAATTTTGCACATGACACAAAGTTTGTGTACAATGAACCATCGGAAAGCAAAGGTGTTACTATTTCAGCCACCCATGTGGACAATTTTGGATTTTGGAGTATTTCAGATTTTAGAATTCTGCGTAAGGGATACTCAACCTGTATTATAAATTTTTTAAAAAGGTTTTTTCTTGTTTTAATTGTGGCAAAATGCCCTGCATCTCTTAGTAAAATACGTCTAAATTTTAAACAGTAATAATAGTAAGGCAGAGGAGGAGGAGTCACTGGGGAGGGGAGTGTATGGCAGATATCTTTCCAAGGTGTATTCTATCAGCCAAAAATGGCTACAGAACACAATTCAGGAAAGCCAAATCACATGTAATGACCCATAATTTCTGTTGTCTTTCCAACATGCCAGAGAAATGGGGAAAATGCAGAAAGTATACAATCATCCACCAGACACAACAAACAGAAACCCAAAAGGAATTGCCATCCCACAGGCTTTGATAGGCAGCTGACCTTGAAACTTAATCATTTCAAAAATCATGAAGTGGCCAACCACAATTTCTTTAAAATATAAACAGCAAAGGAGACACAAAACAGTTTTGACTACAAGAGGCTACGCTGACCTATGAAAAATGTTTTGCTCACAATAGGAAGGAAGGAAGGCGAAGCCCCCCTTCTAGTCCCAGCTTCTGTTCTAGAGAAGCAGCATTAGCCAAGCTTTAACAGAGTCATGTTAAAACTGAAAATCATCATCAACATCAACGCAAGCAATTTCATGTTTGCAAGGACTCCAGGATGCATGACATCAGCAGGACTGTTCGGAAATCACCAAGTGACCCACTGTAAAATGCATGGTATGCTTTCTATGGTAATTCTGTGCTAATTATTTCGCAACTACCTGTAATATGAGCAGATACCAGCCCTACTTTTCCTCTTAGTGAAACCTGGCGCCTTCCAAGGGGTTCTTTGTCACCCCACCCTAAACTTGGCACCAATTGTCCTATGGGGGAGCTTTGGGGGAGACACTTGGCACCAAGGACTAGAAAGAGAAGGAATTCTAATTCTGACACAGTAAGACACAGTTCTCTATGGTTTTGATATGATGTGACCCTTAAGAGTGTAAAAAGGAGAAAAGAAACAATGGTAGATACTGCTGCCCTTTTTCTTTATTTCTCCTCCCTTAAAGAACATGTACTCCACCAATTTGAGACAGGATAACATCAAGCTTAAATTTCACCTAAGACAAGGTAGGGATTCATCTGACGCTCCAGATATTGATGGACTGCAACCCCCAGCATTTTTCATCACTGGCTATGTTAGCTAAGGTTGCTGTGACATGAAGTTTAACAACTACAGGATGGCCACATTTCTCACCATGATCTCAGGTAACCTTGCTTTGCTTGGCTATTCCATAACCATTCTTGGTTCCAAGATGGCACCACAATCCCTGCATTATTATAGATACTTACATGGCCATTCTTGTTCTTTAACTCGCCATGGCACAGGAGTACTTTGCTGGCTTCAATCCGTGTGTCTCTCTGTTTCTCGTCGAGGTACTCCAGCTTGTCAATGTAGTACTGGCATTCAGACTCTCCTTTCTTCAAGTTGATGTCAGAGAGGACTCCTTGGATTATGGAGATCTACAAGGAAAGTGTCCACCAATGAATGACCCTTGACCACTGAAGTCAGGATGTTAAGCACAGATCTAGGTCAGGATGTTAAGCACAGGTGATGATTTGATAAGAGATGGGGAAGATAGTGTTGCATGACTAAAGGCCACAATAAGAGTTTCATTTAAACACCTCATTGCTTAATGAGACCTTCACTGCATCAGTTCCGAACAGGAACTGGCCAAGACATTTTGGAGCTTGAATGGAGAAACTCCACAGGCACACTACCGTCTTACAGCAACTGGTGTAACATGCTGGGGTACAACACTCACAGGTACTTTTGTACACAAGCCACAAGGAAATGAGCTAAAGCCAAGCACAAGCAGTGCTAATGTGCTTGCACAGCTCCTGCTCATTTTAATAGGATGAGGTGACCCCTTCCAGATGGATCCCGTGGGACAGGTCTGCCTGCTCCTTCCTTTGTCATGGGCCAGTCTGTCAAAACTTAATGCCAGCTAATAATCACCCAACTCTGAAATGAGGAATCCTATGCCACGTATGATTCATTGGGGGGGGGGGGGGATTCCTAAGTTTTGGAAAAGTTACTTTTGGACAATGCTGGCTATGCTGGCTGGAGGATCCTGGGCACAATAGTTCAGAAATGTAACTTTCCCAAGCTCTGACCGCTTCAAGCTAATTTGAACTACAACTCCGTAAACTGTATTTACATTTTCATGGGGCAAAATCATTCATAGCTTTCCCTGAAATCTCTGGAGCCTGGTGCTGATAATCTACAGCCACTTACTGCTTCTTCCAGAATCTGAACATCTGGATGATCGTTCGGCGTATGCCTAAGGATTTCCTTCAAGAGGAGCGGGTACTTCACAAGACGACTCCGAGGGATATCTAGAAAACTCCAGAGGTCCAACTTGCGGCTGAAAGGAGATTCGAGGCAACGCTGGAGGAAGTCCTGGACTCTGCGATCTTGCTTCTTCTGGTCCAGAAGAGCTTTAGCTGCCAACTGGTTACTGCAATAGTCCTTGTAGGCATTCAGTCCTGGTAACTAGAAAGAGATACAATGACAGAACATTTCTTAACCACTATTTCAAACCCACTGACCTCCTCAAATGAGTCAGGCTGGATACTTTACAATATTATATACGAAACTAAGTTTTTGCAGTTAAGCAACACCTGCTTTACTGAAACAGCAGAGTGGGAGAAAGCAAGAGAGTGACATATTAGACATCCAGCTCCTCTGGCATTCATAGCTGCACCTGGATTAAGAGAGATCAGTGCAACCTCATGCCTGAAGGTGTCCAAAGATGTTCACATTATAATTCTCCCATGTTCAAGGGAGAGCTTGTGAACTCCATTATCTCATCATACACTATTCTTTTTTCAGTTTAAGCGTGCAAAGGGGTTTCAAACTCATCAATTTCTTTTGTAACTTAGCTTCAATAGATCTTATTTCAAGTATTTAAGTCATAACATTGGTAATCCTTACTCAAAGGAGGCTAGTGTTACTATATAGAGGCAGGTGGCTGAGACGTGGCCATTAGCATATAACCTTCTAAGTGTTAATTTGAGATCAGAAACAGTAGGCATAAAATCACAGACTATAACAGGTAACAGATATAGAAATAATTCAGGCCAGAGTAGTTTATTATGCTAATAAAACCTCAGCCAATGTTCACCAGCTCTCGTGGCTTTTTAAGTCATAAATCCTGACAGCTGAGATTTCATAGGAAACTGGAGGACAACCAACTAAGAGTAACTCACCCACTTCACAAGGATGGGTCCAATCTGACCCACTGTACCATCTGGTCTTGTTGCCTCTCCCAGTCTTGCAAGAAAGTCTGTAACATACACATAAAATGTATTGGCACCCATTCCTGAGATACAAATCAAAAGAAGCCTACATGTCAGATAATCCCTTAAAAGCCCTCCACAGTCTGAAGTCTGTCTGCATCATCCTAGAGAATGTTGTGCTCTCTCTCTTATAGAACACCCTTCTTTAGTGGGAACTGCAGTGATTTTATTGTTGTTGCCATGTAATAACCTAGTTTACCCAAAAAGTCATCCTATGGCTGGAAAGGTTTTTTATGTGGGATTTTCACACAGCTGTTTTGCCTTGTTTTTAGAGTGAACATTGCATTTGACAGATCAGTTTGTTCCAATTTGTTTTGTAAGCTGCTTTGAGTCCTCTGTGGACAGTAAATAATGTGTTGTATTAAAACGAAGGCATGAACTTGAGCCTTTCCTAGAGTTTGGGGAAGAGCTTACCTTCATGCAAAGGGATATAGGAATCCAAGTCCCCAAAGATATGAGTCAGCTCTTCTTCGGACATAATGGACAGCTTCAACATGGGGTCATGGTAAGCCTGTGAACAAACAGGGGTGGGAATTAGCGAATCAGAAGGTCTACGAGGTCTACGAGGGTATGGAAATATAGAGAAATGGGTCAGAACCTAGAGATACATGCTTTGTATTCAGAAGGTCCCAGGGTCAATGCCTATGCAGGCCACTGAAGGACTCCTATTTGGCACACTAGAGAGCAGCTGCCAGCCAGTATTGATGAAACTCACCAACTTATTATAACCAAGCCAGCAAAGCCAAGGGTAAGGCATGCTGGGAATTGCAACCTAACAAAAGCTAAAAGCTTTGCTTTGTCCACCTCCATCCTAGAAACCTGTGGCAAAAACTTGCAAAGGACTGTGGGGCTGCTCTGGAGAATCAATGCCCCTGAAAAGAGCAGGCATACTACTTTTAACACCATAAGCTGGGGTCATACCCTGAACTTTCCTGTTGTTAGGTTAGGAAAGGAGGACAGACCCAAAGCTCAGACTTCCAGATTTAACCTCTCAGACTGAGGCTATGAAGACAACACACACCATGTTGCCTCGAAGATTTCTGCCCTCCCTTCAAAAACCAACAAAGGCTTCATGAGAATTCAGCATCACTGCTGCAAGATGTAGCCTGTAAATCATCTCACTGAAATGTAGCTGTCAACAAAGGAGTAGCTAACATACCTACCACTGCAAGGAAGTAAGCAATGCCTTTAACGGAACAACAGGCAGAGTTTACTCCTTTGTAGAATGCTGGTGGCCCAGTCCAGCGTAACAACTTGGTTTTAGAAGCACCTTTAAGCACACATTAAGACAACATTTGCAGCCATTTTAAGGCAATATATTGCCATGTTATGCAATCTATAAATGAGAACAAAGACTAACCTTTCTGGCAAGCTTCAGGTCCTCAATCAAATCCTGCTCACCCCGGGACATTTCGTATATTGCCTGTAGAAAAACGAAAGAAAAAAAAAATGACAAAGACTATCAAATATCTGTCATATTGCCCCAGAATTAGAGCCAATATAAAGGCTATCCTATTTCTAGCTATGCATTACTGAAGACATTGGCCCAGTACAGACTGCCCAAAAGGGGCAGTCTGCTGGTGCCCTGGTTTGCTCTGCGAGGAAGCTGCAGCGGACAAACCACTGAATAAACAGCCCTGGTTTGCACTGCGGGTTCTTTTTGCGGCGCCATAATGACGCTGCACTGTGCCCGCAACGTCATTATGGTGCCGCGATGTGCAGACGCTACACATCCATCTGATCAAAATGGTAGGCGCCGCCATTTTGATGTATGGAAGATGTGCTAGGGTTGTGGGGCGTCTGTAAGCGACACCCTGAGGCAACCCTAGCATGTCACCAAGACATGCCAGGAGGCCCGTCTGTACCGGGATGTTATTTCACTGCCGATTTATAGTGAAATGGCAGGAGGTGAGCCATTCCAGCCCCACCAATGTCAGCAAACACACTCCTGGAGGCCCAAAAGAAGGGAAACTCAACGGTCAGGTTGCCACACACCCACACCCCATTCCACCTTGGCTTAGCAGGCAAACAGAAGAGAAAGATTTGAATCACCACTGAGAAAAGCAAACTCTTCGTCACGCAAGGAGGCTCTGAAGCCTAGACACCGAGCCAAACTAAATACTCTCATATAGGGCCTTGTGTTCCATTTCAACATGAAGTGCTAAACTCCCTCAAAGGGTTGAACTTTGGCCCTCTTCATCTCATTTGCTGCGCAAGTCACCAAGGCTAAGCATCTCTTTTGTTTGGGTCCTATGTGAAACCACACATTGGCATTTCTGCCTTTGTCGTTCTTACATTTCATCTCAAGTATACTATTGCCTGTACTCAGATGTCGCCACCAGGAGAGAAAGATTTTAGCAGGGGAGATTTAAGAGACGCAGTAGGGCATAATCATAGAATCATAGAATAGTAGAGTTGGAAGAGACCGCAAGGGCCATCCAGTCCAACCCCCTGCCATGCAGGAAATCTAAATCAAAGCATCCCCAACAGATGGCCATCTAGCCTCTGTCTATAGACCTCTAAGGAAGGTCTTTAAAGAAATTGTTGTTGTCATCAACTTTATTTACACCTCCCCCTTTCCCCTAAAACTGAGGAAAAGGCAATTCTTTTAAAACACCTCCATTACCACTTGCTACACTACCCATCAGCCTCCCTAAACTGTAACATGGAAATTAAACAACCCTGTTCAGAGCTGATATCATTAAAGTAGTTTCTCTCCTGTGAATGGAAAACTCCCAATCTGCATGGTTTACTCTAGGTATCAGATCTGGGGCTTCAAAGGGTATGCAAATGAAGAAACTGGGAGACTGTGTGGAAGGAGATTAAAAAGGCTGAAACTGCAAATATGTCTGGTCGATAGGGGACACAACAAGACAAAAAAGCTGACACTTCCCATTTCATCCCCCTCCTCACACCAAAACCACTGTCTTCAAAAGCAGTTTCAAAACTATGGGAGCTAGAAACATGGAAGTGTTTTCTCCAATGAAGGCCAAACTACTCCAAAATCCCAGTTCATCCCTGGATTCAAACAGCCCCCTCTGTGTCTGCCAAGGAACTGCCCAAAGTATTTGAAAGCGCTGCCTAAACTGCTGCTTACCTCTTGACGTTTGATTTCTTTTGTGCTCAGTGTCTCTTTCATATTGACATCCAACGTCTCGGACCAAAGTGCACTGTTTCTTCTTTTTGGAGGTGTTGGGGCAGCCGACCGGCTGCACGACTTCTGAATGCTGCCTGGCGATTTGCTGTCGCTGCGAAGGGAGAATGACTGGAGGGAGAAAAAAACAATCAATTTTTACAAAGTTGTGTATGTGAGTAGCTCTTTAAAGTACTTTCGGATATATGGTACAGAAAAACTGTTACAGAACATTTCACACTAACTGGGGTGGCAACGTGGCTTACTGAGCATGGTGAGAGCATGCATGGGCCTAAACATACAGCACGACATGCCAAAGCCTGCTGCACTAGCCTCTAAATCAGGAGTAAGCAAGTGGGCGGGGGGTTAGAGACCCATTTCCCCTCTAGATATTCCCATGGGCTGCCCACCATCACCACAGAAAACCCATTTTCTTCTATCATACCTCTCAAAATGGAAGTATTTGGAAGTAATCCAGACTATGATCTGCTTGTGGGGATTGATGTATTTTCACATTTGGGGGGTTTCTCTGTAGTTTGGGGATAAAAATTGTCCTATGGGGGAGACACAAAAAGTGGCTCAAAGGGCTACATGTGGCCCCTAGGCTGTGCCTTGCCCACCCCTGTTCTAAATTAAAGCCTACAAGTAAAGCCTTAAAGTGGCAATTTATATTTTGTTAAATATACAGCTTCCTGGAACACAACAGACCTCTTGTTTTGCTGCCTTGCTGGGACTTGACAAGGCAGTTGAATTGTCAGGCACCTGGCAGGCCACAGGACAGGAAAGCTGGATTATGAGTTACGCACCCCTTCTGTAAGACACTTTGCTCTTAATTCTTCCCATTGCTCCTGCCTTGCGGGAAGAGATCCTGCTCATTCTCCTTGTTTTTATCCAAACCCCACCCTCCCTTCTCCATCCTACCAGTTTGAATCACATTGCTGAAGGGTAGGGTTAATCTCACAGAAATGGCTGCAAGAGTCTGGTTTCATGGACATAAATAAGTGTAATTCTACCTCTCCCAAATTTGGTGGCATTAACAAGCCAGGCGAGCTGTGCTCTTTTGTGGACTGTAAAGGCCCTCACATCCCTGGCCGTATTTATACAGTTGGGATAGATTGTGTCTCTTATGCGACAGGCTTCCCTGATGTCACGTTCCTATTATGAACAGCCGGGTAAATTCAGACCTCAGCACATGCTGCAGTATGTCAGCCGCAGCTCATAAGTGTTGGCACAGGCGGCAATCTGACGTCCATCCCCCACTGGCTCATGTTATGACAGGAGGGAGTTGTTCCTTATGGAATTACACTGGGGTCCTGAGCAAGGCTCACCATCCCTGAAGATCTGCAGAATCACTCAACAGAGCAGAATTTGGCATCCAAGGCCATGCACAACTCCAGAGTTCCAGTTTTGTGGAGAAATGTTTGTGTTTAGATTTGTGTTTAAGAGACTAAGTCAGCTGAGATAAGGAAATCCGAGAGGGTCTCAAAAGGCAGAAGCTTTGAGGGGAGAAAAGGAATGCTAAACTCAAGTTGTCTAACTGGAAGTACTGAGCAAAGTACTCCTGTGCTTTCTTCCTGGTCCTTTAACAAGAAATGGCTCACAGGACAAACAGAGAAACAGTCCACAACTCAATTTCCTTCTTTAGACTGATGAGGGAGCAGCATAAACAACAGTATGTGTGTTGAACTATTTTTATTATGATGATTATGATTATGATTACTGTATTATTATTATGGTATTTATACCCCGTCCTTCAGCTCTAAAGGCTATCAGGTCAAAACTAGGACTCTACGAGATCAGGTTCGAATTCTCACTTAGCCCTAGAAAGCGCACTGTGTGCCCTTGGCAAGTCACACTCTCTGAGTCTCAGAGGAAGACCATGGCAAACCCCTCTGAAGAAATCTGGCCAGGAATATTCCATGACAGGATTGCCATAAATCTGAGTCCACTTGAAGGCACATAACAGACAAATCAGGACTAGAAATTTTTATGCTGGGGAAGCCAAGGTTTGAGGTTTTACAGGAGCCAACTGTAAGGGGCTTCAGAGTCCCTTTTTTGCACTGGGATCATGGACAACCCTCATTCTGCAGCCCATTATGAAGCAACATTTTCACGTTTACCTGTATTGTCTGTCCAAACCGCCGCACTGCACCATTTCTTACAGGAGAAATCAGGTTTGCCAAGGAGGTGACCCGAGCCAGAGGCCGGACACGCTTATTGCTCGGCTCCTGCAAACAGATAAAGGAAAGAACAAGTTGTACTGATGGTTTACTCAAGATTTAATACGTTGACAGTGTCCAGACTGCCTTGGGGGTAAGTGGTGGGAGCTGCAGAGAGCAACGTTACAGATTACATCAAAGTATCCAGCTCCAAAGCAAAGGGAGTCCTTCTAGATAAATATTTTGTTTAAACATTAAAGTTATAAGAGCTGCAAACAAGTTACTCAGGTCAGCAAGAAAGGATAGCAAAGTCCAATGTAGTCATGACAAACAAGGGCTGTTTTCAGGACACACGCTGTGCTGCCTGTTTCCCTAGGTTCATAAAATGCTTTTCTTTTTTCCGCCTCCACCTTGCCTTTTTATAGTGATGTTTAAATGAAATCCATCCAAGTATAACAGTTCTGAGTATCTAATAAATGGCTTAATACCACACACTGCCACAAACTCTATGAGGGTGGGGCTCTCTTTCAGAACAGGATTTTGTTATACACTTTTTTCCACACACAAAAATCTGTGTGAAGAAGCATTCACTTGCAGTTTACTTGTGCATCATATCTAGTGATATATTTAGAAAATGGGTCAAAATGTGTTTTGAGTATTGAGAAACAGTGGATCAGAAGACTCCTGGACTGAT
This sequence comes from Sceloporus undulatus, assembly GCF_019175285.1. NCBI lineage: Eukaryota > Metazoa > Chordata > Lepidosauria > Squamata > Phrynosomatidae > Sceloporus > Sceloporus undulatus. The sequence continues at coordinate 4,349,562 of NC_056526.1, read as the reverse complement.
AAGAATCTTTATCGTTTGGGACTTATTCTATGCAAAAAGAAAGTGTGGCTGCTTTTCTGTGTTTGCTTTTCTGCAAACTAATATGTGCAAATTTTGTGCAGAGCAGTTTGGGGGTTATTCGATGTAAAAAAAATGTAGAGGTTTTTCTGTGCAAAAATAGTACAGTATGTGCAAATTTTGTGCTGGGCTTTTGGATCTTAATCCATAAAAATTTAACTGCTTTTCTGCACAAAAATACAAAAAGTTTGTTCAGAGCAAGTACTGAACTGTGAACAGTCTTTTTTCAAAAACTTTTACAGTGGGAAGAAACTAGATGAAATTACTGTTACAACTGAAGGGGTGAAACACTGAAAGGCCAAAACCAAAAAAGATCCAGAAGCTGCTAACTAATACCTTAATACTGCATTGCCCAGGGCTATGTCATTGGTAGGGCTGTCATGAAAGAGATAGCATTCTAAAGTTGCACAACTTGCTCCCAAAGGCTGTAATATCAGGATTTCCCTTCAACTCCCTGAAGAATATAGCCTGCTCTCTCTTTGGCCGAATTCCCCCTTTTCAGATTCTACTTTCATTTCCAGTTCCCCTTCCAATGAAATCCCTTGAATGAAGTTTTGTCAGTTAGCTAGCTTATGTACAACACAGAGCACATCATAGATTGCATGTTACTGACAATGGTTATGGTCTTGCCAAAATGACACCAGCTTTGGCACTGATCAGACCTTTTAGGGGAAAGTAGCCTACAATGAGTTTCTCAAGAAAGTGGAGCCATCCTGCTGAGTGTAAGCTTGAGCCACTTTGCACCAGCAAGCGGTCAAGATCTCTGCAAGACACTGACCCTGCTGCAGGGTTTCTCCCCATTACTATTTGTTGTTGTATGCCTTCCAGTTAACCGGAGGATGAAACTATCATTAGGGTTATCTTGGTGAAATTTGTTCTGAGGAGGTTTGTCTTTGCCTTCCTCTGGGGCTGAGAGTGTGTGACTTTCCCAGCATCAACCAGTGGGCTTCCATGGTCCAGCGAGGATTCAAACCCTGGTCTCCAGAGTCCTAGCCCAATGTTTAAACTACCACACCACACTGGTTCCCCATCATCACCATATTTATATCTTGTCTTTCCTCTGGTTTGGGGCTCAAGGCAGCTTACAACAGGTAGAAGAAACATAGCTTTAAAAAATATAGAATCCAGTGACATGGGGAAGAAAATATAAGATGGTGGTGATCAGTCGCAGAGGGAGAATTAAGTTTCCCCTGCATCTCTGGGTACACATGAATGCTGCTAAAAATGGTGGGGTGGGTGGTTTCCAATCCTCTATAATAAAAAGAAACCGGGAGGTACCAAAAAAGGGAAAAGGCCAAATAGGCCTGATTTTACTGCCATGTCCAGGAGGTTGATTCAGAAATAGCTCGGCTGGAATCACTTCACGCAGCCCCCAAGAGCAACAATGCTTTGCCATCCCATTAAGATACCAAGGAACATTGAGAAGTGATGTCATGCATTCCTCACAATGGGGGAGGCAGCCTCTCTATTTCCAGAGCAAATGAAGCAACCGGCAAAAAGGCCATTGCAGCATCTTGACTTACAGTTTCAATACTGCACCCAAAGAGATGGGAAATATCAAAAGTTGCATTAGTTTCAAAATCAACACTTTTATTGCATTTCAAAATTAGGTCAATTCTGTCTCAGCACAATCTGCTTAACTCGTTTTTAAGTAACATTTTCTTGTTTTTAACTGTATCTTAAACACACACACACATATATCCCAGCGCTTTAGTCAAAAAGTCTCCCAGAGAAGGTTGTGAAAGAGTAGCACTAGAAATATGTTGATGTAATTATTTAAATTGTAACCTGTCTTATTACCAAACCTCGAGAGACAATCGTGTTTCCTATGTGATCTCTCCCCACATAAACACAATGAAAGTGCCATTATTTCCCCTTACAGGTATAAAATAGTATTAAGAACCATGACCCACCAATGAATATGTTTTAGTTTTGAAACCTACACCCTTACTATCAAATTCTTCTGCTGTGTGGGGCAATCTGGCTCAAGAAAAGCAGGCTATATGTGAATCTGGGGGTGCTGGGCTTTATCTCATCCCTGATGCCCCCATCACTCTTCCCTACACTCCAAAGCTATTAAATGGGTACAAATGGGTCTTATATTGCTCTTTTGAAAAAAGAGTGTTACTTTAAAAGGTTGGATGGTTCTAAAAAGGAATTGTGCAAATTTTAAAAAGAAGTATGCACACATGTGCACAGTTTCAATCCTGAATCAAATGCATTATTATTAGTAGTACAGTCATCCCTCCATATTTGTGGCTTTGATATTTGCGGATTTGATTATTCACGGATTTCATTAATATGTTCTCTCTAGGACTGTCTAGGTCCTCCAGTGCAACTCTGTGGTCAACTTTAACTAAAAGTTGCACTGAAAGACCATTTGTAGCTACTCCAGTGCCATTCTATGGTCAGTGTATGTTGGACATTGACCAGAGTTGCACTGGAGGACCTAGAGATTCCTAGAGAGGTGTCCTCTCAGGTAAAAACAGTGTTTTTGTTATTTGCGGCTTTTCCATATTCACGGGGGTCTTGTTCCCCTAACCCTAGCGAATATGGAGGGACAACTGTAGTAGCAGTAGTACTACAGTGCATGCTTGGTATCTACTGGAGTTTGGTTGCAGGACCTCCCGTGGATAACAAAATCTGTGGATGCTCAAGTCCCATTGTATAAAATGGCATAATAGAATGGTGTCTCTTGTATAAAATGGCAAAATCAAGTTTTGCCACCATTTGGAATTTATATACTTTTGGAATGTTTTCAAGCTGTGGATAATTGAATCTGTGGATACGGCGGGCCAACTGTATTAATAATAATAATAATAATAATAATAATAATAATAATTTGTTTTATTTATATACCGCTATTCCAAAGATCATAGCGGTGAACAGCAAGTAAGCTAATTAGCAAGTAAGCTAATTTGCCCCCAACAGTCTGGGTACTCATTTTAGCTCCCTCCTCGGAAGGATGCAAGCCTGAGTCAAGCTTGGGCCCTTTTGCTATTATCCATGAACTGTGTTTTGGACCTGATAAGATAGAAAGGGGTTTCTTTTGTTAAGGAACCGATACTCTGAAAAAAATCCCACAAGGTACAGCAAATACAAACTAGGATTTTAAAGTGGCTTCCACATTCTTAGGTACGGTACTAAGACCCAGTGGAAACAGAAAGCAAGCACAGTGGTCTATGCTGGACTCTACTGTTAAGTAGAAGGAAAGAAGAAGCTACTACGCAGCTGGCAATTCTTCAGAAAGGAGGCTAGAAGCTGACCTGGCAACGGTGTTTCTCATTCATGCATCAGAACCGCATGCTCTGCCCACAGCAGCAATGACACACAATTGCCCGTGTAGCATCCATGTGCCCTCATAATGCAGGTACACACATTCAAGGGCTTGGAAAACATATACACACATACCCAACCTTTTTCCATTTAGGATAGGCAACACAATATTGATAAGTTCTAACTCAATAACCAGATTCACACCGAAGTAAATAGACATCAGAAAGAAAGGAAATTGACCAAAGAGTTTTTCTTTCTTTCAGAGGATAGGATTTCCTAGTCTTGGGAGGAAACAATAGGATATAAAGTGAATGATTCCTCCCCAACTTTCTTTAGCCTTAGAAAAGAAGGACAGTGGTTTGAGCATTGGACTAGAATTCTGGAGACCTAGGTTCGAATCCTGGTTCAGCTATGAAAGCCCAGAGGGTGACTGTGGGCAAGTCACAGTCTCTCAGCCTCAGAGGATGGCAATGCAAACCTCCTCTGAAGAAACTTGCCAAGAAAACCCTGTGATACATTAGCCTTAGGGTTGCTCTAAGTTGCAAACAACTTGAAGGCAAAGAATACACACACACATTGTATTCTAGAGCCTGTTTGCTCATCTGCTCCAATTCCATCAGCCTGAAGCAAACAAACTGGATCAAATCACATACATTTCCATGTTACCATCCTCACACCAAAGAGGCTCTACAAGTGCTTTGAAAAGATGTTATTTACTGCAGTTTGTTCATCATTCCTGCCGGGAGCTTGGAACACAAGGCTTGAATTTTGGAGCAGCATGTTTTCATCTGAACTAGTTTTTCAGGTTGTACGCTTCAGAGAAAGAGGAAGAACATGATGCACCTGGGAGCAAACTGTCTGAAATAACTTGCCTGCTCTCAAGTAGAAAACATCTTTCACATTCCAGTAAGGAGCAAGCAGGAAAGAAAGTAAAAATGCATTTATTTATGTATTTATTGCAGAAGTTCCTTTTGCTTCAGAGAACAAATCAGTTATGTTTAAATGAGAGCTTTGAACCACACCTGAAGCATTTTTGTTTTAAAGGCAGGCATGGACAAAGGCTGGGAACATCTGGGGAAATGGGTTTAATGAAAAGTAATAAAACTGAATGAGAGTGAAGGATCATAGGGACACAGGCTTTCTGTCAGGCAACTGGGGCAAGAAACTGGCATTTGACAGCCACATTTGGAAACTTGCACCTAAGTAGACCAAAGCTTGATCCTAACATAGCTCCTGGAACACATCACACAAGATATGCACTCACTCCCACAGGTTCTCACAGAATAGTTTTGCACCACCAAGTCCACTCCTCAAGGTTTACGAGGAATTTGAACCAGGTAATGGCTCACCATAAAAACCCAGAGAAACTAAGGGGTCCATCCCCCTGAAAGCTGAAACTCACACAAACAAGCCACCAGATGCCCTGAAAATACTGGTGATAGAATGAAAAAATTGACTTCTTGCTGTTGAACTGATGCACCCTTGAAAATGTCTCCAAATGATGTAGTCAGCATCTTGGCTTGGTGCAAAGGGACCCTGAAAAATTAAGACTGTCTTTTTGTGGAGAAGGTTTAACCTTCTTTGCAAAAAGACTGTCAATCTTAATTTTTCAGAGCCCTTTTGCACCAAGCCAAGATGCTGACCACACAATTTGGGCACGTTTTGAAGGACACTTCAGTTCAACAACCGAATATACCAAGCTCCTATTCACAAAGTTATGACAATATCCCAAATTAAGGGACCATTTCAAACAGCAGAGATTAATCCATCTTAATACTACTCAAGGCTGGGTTCAAGACCCATGGCTAGTTGGGACTCAAAATATTGAATTAAGTGAGCCAAGAAGGTGATTGATAGCACAAAAGGCTCTTTAGATTCTAATTTAAGGATTAGCATCCTGTTCACAATGTTCATTAAGTGAACATTGAAGTAGACCTATTAAAAAAGGAAACCTTACCAAGAAGTATCTTGACACTTGCTTTCAGCTGGTTTATTTCACCTCCCTGGCTTCTTAAAAACTCTTGTGTATATTATGGCAAGAGAATTTGCAGTTCCACTTTATTAAAGCAGAACTACTGAATCATAAAGAAACCGACATGCTTCCGGACAGGATGTCATCTGTCACGGGTCATCATTTATGGGAGATCTGACTTTTTAATTCTCGTGATCCCCATCAAGATTCCTTGAGGCGCTGCATTTCTATAGAATTAATGTACTTCCAGCCTATGTCACAGCAACATATGTACACAATTGTGGACACGACACAGACAAGTCTCCATAATACAAGGAAAGGCATTGACATAAAGTCCCCAATTTGGTGAAAATGCATCCCTCCTTCACACACGAGTAGGCCTACTTCTGGGTAAGTAAAACAATTGGTTTGCCATGCAGGATCAGACCCTCCTGCAATTATTTTATCATGGTATTTATAAATGTGCATGTTTCTTTACAAAGAGACAACCTGTAAATTAAAATTAAAACAACTGGTGTGCCAGTTTTTAATGCACACTCCTGCATTTATTATAGTTATATTTAGAACTATCATTGTGTAAGAACCAGAAATCCCATGTTTGTTTGCTTGTTTTTTACAAAAAGACATTCTGTAAATTGAAATAAATTTTAATCTGTAATGTAAATATCTGAACATTAAAAAAAAGGGAGGGGGTAAAGTAGAGGAAATAATATAGGAATGTCACCAGCCATACTAGATTTGGGCTGATATTTCCACTAAGATTCATTTGCTCCAGGTTTCCATGATGTCCCTGATGGTAAACAGATGAGGGGAAACACATGGAAAAATCCTCTGTTCTCCCATACTGGAATTGTTTCCGCAGGTGGAAGGGTTGTAACCAGTGTCACACATTAGCACCACAAACAGTCCTGGGTTCCTCCCATCACTTCTACCAAGGAACTCCCACTTTTTCTTTCTGCAAATACAGTAAATTTAAAAGATCAAAGTCTAGAGAGGGGGGGGGGTTACCCAGGGGGGTGAAAACATAAAAAACGACTCTTACCAAGAGCCTTCTTCCTTTGACAGGAAGGGCAGGAGACATAACCTTGGCCCCATATCAAAGAGGTGAGATCTCCCTGCCTCAATTTTGCATTTCCTCAGTGGGAGAAACCCTTTTCCTGGAAGAGCTGGGAGCAGATGCTTGCCAAGAAGGACTGCAAGGAACATGGACCAAGGAATCCCATTGCTCTCCCTTCTTCTACTCCTTGCCTCTGCCCTCTTGCACCTCTCAACACCAATGCAGAAACTCAGTGGGCTTCTCTGCTTTTGCTGGCTCTCCCTTACCTCTCTTGTCCCTATGCAAAGGGGCCTTGTAGCACCTTCTGAGACTAACTGAAAGAAATGAGAGTCAACATGGCACTGTGGCTTGAGTTTTGCACTACGACTTTGGAGACCTGGGTTCAATTCTCTACTCGCTCATGAAGCCCATGGAACTATGTTCAAGTTGCATACACTCAGCTTCAGGGGAAGGCAATGGCAAACTTTTCCTGAATCTGCCAAAAACAAAACAAAACAAAACATAGGAAAATTGTGTAGCATCTTTGAGACTAACGGAAAGAAACAAGTGGACAGCAGAAGCTTTCCTAGACTTCAGTCTACTGCCTCAGATGCATTTAGGAAGTAGACCTGAGTCTAGGAAAGCTCCTGCTGCCAACTTCTTTCTTTCACTGAGTCTCAAGGGTGCTCCAAGATCTTTCTAAGTATGGACTGATCCTCCAGGCTAACATGGCTCTACCTTTGAATAATACCAAGAAAAACCCATTATAGGTCCACCTTTGGGGTGCTGTAAGTTGGAAATGACTTGAAGGCACACAACAACAAGGACCAAAGGAAGAAGCTTTCCTAGACTTGAGTCTGCTTCCTCAGATGCATGGGCTGGAAGGGGGCTTCAATGGCAGACCAGCTGGGTCACAGAATCAGAGCTGGAAGGGACCCCAAGGGCCACCCAGTCCAACCCGATTCTGCCACGCAGGAACTCTCAACCCCAGCCTCTGTTTGAAGACCTCCAAAGGAGGGGACTCCAGCACCCTCCAAGGCAGCGCAATCCAGTGTTGAACAGCTCAGGAAAGCCTTCCAAGTCTTTGCAGAACCTCTTTCCCTGCAGTTTGGCCCCATTCCTCATGACCCCCCCCCCGGGTAACCTTGGGCAAGTCACACTCTCTCAGCCCCGGCTCCCCTCTGAGGAAGCAGGCTCTAGGCTCCCAGCTTCTGCCTCAAAGTCTCGGAGGGGCACAAGATCCCTTGGCAGACATGAGATGGCCATGTCTCAATGGATCCAAAGGGAAGCGGGCATGGAGTCCCTTGACTCCAGCTGGGCCGGAGCTCCCTTCTACCGGGAGCAAACCTTGTGAGCCCGAAGGCAGAAACACAGACAGTGTTTCCCTGCTACGCTCGCTCTGGAGGCCAGGGCTCGAACTGAGGAGGCTCATCCATGAAAGCCCACTGCTGGCCTTGGGAGGGTCACGCTCTCTCAGCCTCAAGGGAAGGGATGGCAATAGCAAGCCTCCTCTGAACAGACCTTGCCGCGAAAGCCCCGCATCAGGCTGGCCTTAGTGGCTGGCCCTGGCCAAGTCCCGACTCCAGGGCAGGCAACGACTGCAACCGCCTCCTCCTCCGCCTTACCTCCTGCTCGCGGAAGGACTGGTTCTGGGCGTCGATCACCCGGATAGTCCTCTTGATGGGGAGCAGCCCCCCGGCGTCGTCGTGGGCCACCATCGCCCGGCAAGGCAAGTGCTAGCGCGGCTTCCCAAAGGCTCCTTTAATCCAGCGGCTGAGCCTGTCTCCTCAGCCCAGAACGAGGGCGCTGCGCAGCCTTTCCGCCAAAGAGCTCCATCCTCTGCCGCGCCAGGTGAGTCACTGGCGCAAGGGAGCCTCCAGAGCACAGCCCAACACCGAGGGGGCGTGGCCGCCCTCCGCGACGGAGCCAATGGGATGGCAGGCGGGCGCCGACGCCACGCCCCCGGGCTCAGATTCCACGTGGCGCTGCTGCTGCTGCTGCCATTTTGGAGCCGTCAATCAAAGGACATCCAGCTCTTACTATCAGCAAGTTTTTCCTAATGTTGAGCTGGGCTCTCTTTTCCTGCAGCTTCCATCCATTGCTCCATTTCGTATTCTCTGGAGCAGCAGAAAACAAGCTCTCTCCATCCTCAATGTGACATCTCCTCGTCCTCAAATACTTAAACTGGGCCGTCCTCTCCCAGCTCCTTGTGTTGTTCCTGGTAGGGCTTTTTACTTTCCAGACCCTTCGCCCTAAGAGACATTTAGGGCACACTGGATGGATTGGGGGAAAGGCTACTCTACCCCATCCATCGTTGCTTATCTGGAACTAAGGCTACATCTACACTGCAAAAATAATGCAGTTTGACACAAGCTTGACCTGCCATGGATCACTGCTATGGGAAGGATGCTGAGAAAGGAGTGTCTCTAAGGAAGGTGGCCAAAATGGTGAAGGGTCTGGAAACCATGAAGCCCTATGAGGAACAATTTAAGGAACAGGGTACATTTAGCCTGGAGAAGAGAAGGCTAAGAGGCCCTGTTTAAATACTTGAAGGGGTGTCATATTGAGGAGGGAGCAAGCTTGTTTTCTGCTGCTCCAGAGACTAGGATCCAGAGCAATGGATGCAAGCTGCAGGAAAAGAGATTCCATTCCAGGAGGAACTTGCTGAAGTAAGAGCTATTTGACAGTGGGACACACTCCCTTGGAGTGTAATGGAGTCTCCTTCTTTGGAGGTCTTTAAACAGAGGCTGGATGGTCATCTGTCGGGGATGCTTTGATTGTGAGTTCCTGCACGGCAGAATGCAGTTGGACTGGGCAGCCTTTGGGGCCTTCTCTGCCAGAGAGCTCTGGCGCCACAGGATCCCACAGCATTGAGCCTTGGCAATTAAAGTGGTACCAAACTGGATTATTTCTGCTGCGTGGATACAGACGAAGATCCACCTCATTCCTCCTTGGGGCTTACTCCTATATTATTATTATTATTATTATTATTATTATTATTATTGAGATTAACTGAAAGAAAGAAGTTGGCAGCAGAAGCTTTCGTAGACTTAGGTCTACTTCCTCAGATGCATTTGGTGGAGTGGAAAGCCAGGAATAGATCTATATATGCCCTTGGTGTGTGAGAATGTCAATTCAGTCACAATCTTTTGTGTTTTTTAAATTTGATTTTGAATTGACATTCTGACACACCAAGGGCATATATAGGTCTATCCCTGGCTTTCCACTCCACCAAATGCATCAGAGGATCTACAAAAGCTCCTTCTGCCAACTTTTCTTTCAGTTAGTCTCAAAAGTGCTACAAGATCTCTACGTACTGATTCTACAGACTAAGATGGCTATATCTTGGAATTCTATTATTGTTGTTGTTGTTATTGTTTGTATCTTGCCCTTTTCCCAGAACTGGGACTCAGAGCAGCTTCACGACATTTAAAAACAATACAATTAAAAACACAGAAAAGCGATACATTAAAACCTAATTAAACTTGTTGCATACATAGGACGGCCCCAATCCCATGCACCTTTCACTCAGAAACAGAAATAAAAGGTTCAGCCAGGTTCCACTGGACTTACTCCTAAATACTCATAAGGCTGCAGTCGGTTTTTGGAAGGAAGTCCCTTAGGAGCAAGTGGGACTTCCGAGTAAACATACTCCTCTGCATGCTTCCTTGGGAGTAAACCCCAGCAAGGCCAATGGGACTTAGTTTGAAGTCCTCACAGTGTGGTTTACCTCTGGGTAAATATGCACAGGCTCATGTCAAAGAGCTGATCCTTGGTCAATATGATAAATACGGCCAGTGAGTAAACAAGCGCTGTGGCACAGTGTACTTGGGGGAAGAAAATGTGCTCCTTCAATGTAATGTCCACTTTCTTACTATGACAAAAGATGCCTGCTGAAATGTGCATTTTTGAAAATAGTTTTGGCCTTTCACATTGGCCTTTGTAGCTGCTGCATAACACTGTTGACTCATGTTCAACTTGTGGTCTACTTGGACTCCTAGATCCCTTTCACATGTAGTCTCCTTAAGCCCCAATCCTATATCTGTGCATTTTATTTTTCCACCCTAAATGCAGTACTGTACCTTACATTTCTCCATGTTGAAATTCATTTTCTTGGCAAGATTTATTCAGAGGAGGTTCCTCATGAGGCTGAGAGAGTGTGACTTGCCCAAGGTCACCCAGTGGGTTTCATGGCTGAGTGGGGAATTGAATCCTGGTCTCTAAAGTCATAGTTCAACACTCAAACCACTACGCCACTAGGTCTTTGTGAGAAATAACAACCTGTTAGTCTTAAAAGGCACCTCAAGACTTTCTTGTTTTGCTGGAATAAACAGCCATTGTTCCACCTTTGGTGGTTTGCCATTGCCCTCCTCTGAAATAAAGCCTCTAGCACCTGCTATTCCTTGGCAGTCCCCCATCCAAGTACTAAGCAGGCTTGACCCTGCTTACTTCCAAGATCAGATGGGGAACTGAGACATTAAAATAGAATTAAATTATTACAATATTAAAACAGATTGGGGGCTACAGGATTGCCTTCTAATTAAAGAAGCTTTGCACAGAGAAACCTGATGCTTTGGGCCATCTGTAAAGTGTCAGAGTAACTATTTTACCCACATTTTGAACATACCTCATGAGTGCAGCTCCCTAAAAGTCTCAACAGGAGTGGTTAGACTGGTAGAAGCTTTCAGGGTCATAATATTCAGCCACAGTTCTACAGTGCTGGCCACTCCTATCCATGTTCAGTGAGGAGTAAGGCCCAATGAGTTCTTACAGGACTTAATCCACATATAGTAGCCTTCAATATGTGTCTTTATATATTATACCCATGGCCCTTTATTAGTAAGAACACTGTCTACGGCCCCAAAGTTAGATAACTGTGATTGATTTTAGGTTAAACCAACTTCCTTTGGAGTAACAAATTTTCTCAAGATGTGCAAAGCCCAAAGGGAATGAAAAAGTGAGGGAAACCAAGCTAATGTATTAATTTTGCTCTTTCAGTATAGCTGTGTTTGCTGCATGATTTTTTAAAGGAGTTAACAAACATAGAGCCCCATAATTAATATCTCCTGCGCTCCTATGTTTTTCATACTTAAAAAAAAAAAGCAAGCCCAGGCATCTAGCCAACCATCAAGATGGATACATTAACATCCATTTTATGCTCCCCTATAAATAACTATGCCTGTTCTGGGAGGTTCGGAAAGGTCACAAACCTCTGGATGTTGCAGTAGGGAGGAAAGCATTACAGCAATTCGGTGGCCCAGACAAGCTTAGAACAAACTGGCTGTACCTTTTCAGCATTTTTGTTCCGATCTCTACATTTCAGGTGTGTAGGACACTTCATTCTAGGTTGATCCTTTGGTCATGGCTGTGTAAGACAGACCAAAGCATTTTGCTTCTCTGCAATCCTAGAAGCCCATTCCTGGATTCCTTGCAGAAAGTGATGGAAAAAGCCATGAGCAACTGAGATAATGGGAGGTTGCATGTGTGCCAAGGATCTACCTGAAACACTCTCAGAAACCCTAAAAGGGAACCTAGGGAACATGTCTCACAGATTGCAAACTTCTATATTAATGCTTGAAAAGTTTCAAATGGCTCATCTATGATTGACAAAACTAGCGATTTTGCAGGTGGCTGGTTTACTGTGGCAGGGGAAAGTGGGTGCTTCTGTCTGCACAGGACACCTCCCTCAGCTGTCAAGATGCCCATCACAGTGACCACCACTCCAAACTATTTGTCTGCGTATGCCATTCTGTAAGGTCAACATACCTGCCTGGATGTGGTTTTAGCTTCTGGGTTAAGCAAAAAGTCCGTAATAGCAGAGACAACATTTCTGCCAGCCACCCAAAGAAGTTGGCTCTCCCATCGATTATGCAAGGCATTCAAGATCACACAAGCTTTGCTATGACAGTTCATCTGTTTTCAGGTATCTGTCTCGCCAGTATAATGCACTGCATTCCATTCCTAATGGCATTCATGACAAGTAACCTGTCCTATATTTAGAGATTTTAAAAGGCAGTAGGACCAAGAGCCTCTAGTGAAACTGAGAGGGGTGGAGTAGGGGAAAAACACCCCAGGCATTCGGCTAGGCTCCTACTGAATGACACTGCTCAGACCTTGTCTGTTCTCAAAAGCCATGAGAAAACACAGCTCAGGCTCTCCCAAGTTGCAAGTAAACCTACATTAAAGCTTAATTAAAAGAGGAACAAGTTGGGGCCTGGACTGTAGCCAAAATAAGAAGACACCCTCCCCCGCCAGTAAAGAAACATAAGCCCCCTTTGCTTCCCGGAATAATGTACGCAGAAGCGTGATTAGACTTTGGCAGGCCACAAGACTGCAGAGATGCTCTGAAGTACCACTGAATATAGTTAGGAATAGGCTACAGCTCAGCAGAACCACATGCCTTGCATTTGTAAAATCCTTGATTCAGCTCCTGATATCATGAGCCAAAAAGAGATCAGGTAACACAGATGAGACAAGACCTCTGCCTTGGTCCTTAGAAAGCTATTACTAGACAGACTGATGGTCCAGCTCAGAAGGGAAGTTCTTAATGTGTGACTTGCTGCTTAGTAAATACTCATAGGATTGAAGCTTCAATAATAATAATAATAATAATAATAATAATAATAATAATAATAATTTCTATTTCCCGCCTCTCCCTACGGGTCGAAGAGGGATTACAGCAGTCAGCATATTACACCAGTAAAAACATACAGCTGAATCTTCTGCTGTAACCTAAGAAGCAGAAAGATCTTTGAAGGCAAAGAAGGATAGGAGATTCCTATCTCTAAAGTATTTTTAGTGTTTTATGGTGGGTTTAATATTTTAAAGCATTTTTATTACTCTATTTATGGGAATGATTTTCATGACTTTCAATTAAAAGTCAGTTGTAGTCATTGTTGTGTGCCTTCAAGTCATTTCCAACTTATGGTGATCCTTAGGCGAACCTATCATGGAGTTTTCTTGGCAAGATTTGTTCAGAGGAGGTTTGTATATGAATATAATATATACACCTCTGCAAACAAGAGAGTGTTTGCAGTGTAGTTCCTGTTATCTGTTAGCATAGGACTGGCAACACACCCTTTTGCACCCAGAGATGTATCCCTGGGGCAGTTCTTCCATTTTCTACCCCTGTCAACCCCTTCAAGACTGCCTCCCACAATCTTGAATCCATTGCTTTGAAACAGGAAAAAGAGCTACTTGAGATTGTTTGGATAGCTACAGTATACAGGGCCATAAAACCACCTCCTTCTTAGTCTGAAGGGCAAATGAATGGAAGAACTTTCACAAATAACAGAAGAACCCCTCCTCACTTTCAACAGATATAGACCGTGGGATCTTTTTTGCTTTTGGAAAAACAGATATACAAATGTATGGCTTCTATTAAGTTTGCCAACATCTAAGAGAGCACACACACTTATTTGTTCTACAGAGTTTATTTCATTACCTTTCTTTGTAATGTTCATCCACACCCCTCTGGCTTGGAGCATAACGTGCATAGTAAAACGAAAGAAAAGTATTACCTATCACTCTCCTGGTGCTGCCACGAAAGTAAGTGTGCCAGAGATCCTCAGTTGTGTATGTAAAGTTCTTTAAACACTATGGAAGTGTGATATAAATGCCAAATGCATACATTTTGGATGCTGTACACCAGTGTTATATTAACTGTCTGTGTAGTTGCCCCTTGGTACTTAAAACAAGTAGAGAAAAGGATGGAAAACCATCTCATTTCTTTGGCTCTGCTGAAAGACCTATCTCCATGAGCCTTCCCTCTCTTCGCTGTCACCTGATAGAATCACTACATGTGTCAAAGGGACATTTTTCTTCCTTTTACTTTATTTTTCCCTACTACAAAGGGATATCCTCAGAGATAAGTGCCTTGGCAATCCGTCTTGCAAATTAAACTGATATTTATCTTCCAGTGACCAGTCACAGAGCAAAGCATGCTAAATGTGAAACAGAGAAGTCAGCAGAGTCACATTCTATGAAAAACAGGCAACTTTCCCTGCTTGAGGGAACTTCACCTCTATAAACATGCTAAACGTATTGTCTAGCTGACCCAACTAGAATGAAGCGGAGGAAAACATAGGAGGTTTAAGGCCATTCCTTCTGTTCTGAGGAGAGACCAGCAGGTTCCTTGTCTTCCTTGAACTGTTATCATTCATCAGGTCGCCATAATGACTACTGAAATGTAAGAATTTGTGCTTCAGTTTCCTCTCTTCCTCCTACATATGTTTGGTGTCATATGTTTTAGATTTAAAAGAAGACAGTCCCTAAAGGCTTATAATCAAATGTAATCCTTTTCATCTGAAGAGAAGTGAAAAATAATTTAAATAAAATGGAAAGTAGCTTAAGATCAACTTGGAAATATGCACCAAAATCCCTTTCATCCTTCACCAGTTTGAAAGGCCTTATATCAAACATGGTCTCCTCCTCTTCAAAATACAACTACTGTGCCATTGTTCCTTTCAGCATCATGTCTCTCACACACTGAAATGCCTGTTTAAATTCTTTCTTTATTCTGGTAATCATATGGCAGAGTGCAGGAGAGACTATCTGGCTTAGTTCAAATAGAACACCAAATCCAGGTTATAAGAATGAAGAGGGATGATTCTTTGGCTCTTAAGCTCTCTTCCTTCCATTGCAGCCAAAAGGAGATTTGAATCCCCTATTTCTACTGTGAGGCAAACCTTACAGTTTGTCTTTCCACTTACAAACAAGAAACTATTGCTTGTCAAATTTGGATCAAAAGACAAACCAAAGGTTGAATCTCGTTTATACAAAATGCTTGGAACTAGAAATGTTTTGGAATTCAGAGTTTTTCAGATTTGGAATATTTGCATATATATAATGAGATTATCCTGGAGGTGGGACTCAAGTCTAAATAAGAAATTCAGTTATGTTTCCTATATGCCTTACACATATAGCCTGAAGGTAATTTTATACACAACACAGTAGGTCCTCATTCTCTGGGGCAACTTCTGCCAGAAGTTGATCATAGAATCATGCTGAAGGATCTCCAAATGCCTAGAGACGTATTTTCTATAGGAACTTCTAGGTTCTGCAGCACAACTCCATGGTAAACCTTTGACCGAGTTGCACTGGAAGACCTAGAGATTCCTAGAGAGAACATGTTAATCAAAACCACAAGCAATCAAATCTGCAGAAGTCAAAGCCGCTAATGTGGAGGACCAACTTATTCTTAGTAATTTTGTACATAAAACAAAGTTTGTGTCCACTGAACCATCAGAAAGCAAAGGGGTCACTATCTCAGCCACCCATGTGGATAATTTTGGATTTTACAATATTTCAAGATTTTGGAATTCTGGATAAGGGAGACTCAATCAGAATATGGTTTGGAAAACACTAGAAGAAACTCACACTATGGATACAGGAAAGGAATGAGTATGTTGAGGTTTGCCCTATAAAACACTGCTAGTTTGCCCTATAAAATACAACAAAACAAAACCAAATTGTCATTACTGTATATACTCATGTATAAGTCTAGAAAGGTAGGCCAAAAATTGACCCAAAAAACCTGAGTCGACTTATCCACGGGTCAATGTTAAGTACTGTACTTTAACTCTTATTTAAAAGAAAGAACCGTCCCCTGGTGAAAAGCAAGAGTATAATCTGTCCTGGGAGCACTGAACCCTTCTACTCTCTCATCCCTCCAACCTTAAGAGTGAGCACAAAGAGTTATGTCTGCTGGAATTTTGTAAGTTCTTTGACATTGATGTGCTTTGCTTCATCCTTTAGACCCTTTGCTCTATGTCCCCAAGTTTTACCCTCGACTTATCCATGGGTCATAGCAAAATCCATAATTCTGGTCCCAAAACTTGCCCTCGACTTATACATGAGGTCGACTCATAGTCGAGTATATACAGTACAGTGCTACCTCGGGTTACGAAATTAATTCGTTCCGCCGTTCCGTTCGTAACCCGATAATTTCGCAACCCGAAAAGGCTTTCCGTTAGCGCTGGAAAGCCGCTAGCCGCGCTTTGCGTTTGAATTTCGCGCCGAAATAAATTTCGTAACCCGAAAAAAATATCGTAACCTGGAACAGTTTTTTCCAATCTAACTTTTTCGTACCCCGGAAATTTCGTAACGCGATCATTTCGTATCCCGGGGCACCACTGTATATCTAAACTGAGAATGGCCGTGCCCATTTAATGATGTATGTTTTCCCCTCCCAACTCAACTGCACACCTGATGAAGGAACCCAAAAGGCTGACCTGGACCTTGACTAAATCCACTCTCTATCATGAACCATATAAACAATACACCAGTCTTAAAGAGGCTGAACTGGCTGAAATATTGCTTCCAGTCGCAAACATTAGGAAGAACTTCCTGACAGTAAGGGCTGTTCGACAGTGGAACAAACTCCCTCGGAGTGTAGTGGAATCTCCTTCCTTGGAGGTCTTTAAGCAGAGGCTGGATGGACATTTGTCAGGGATGCTTTGATTGAGAGTTCCTGCATGGCAGAATGGGGTTGGACTGGATGGCCCTTGAGGTCTCTTCCAACTCTATGATTCTATAATTCAAGCTGTTGTTGCTGGCAAAGCTCAACACAGTTTGCAGTCATGATTCTTGAAGAAGCCTCTCTCCCAACATATGACAGTTTAAGAGCTGAGATGTGCTGGTGGGACCTACTACTAATAACAATACATCATGCAGGGCCTCCTCTAATGTGGCACCCCATTTATGGAACATCCTTCCTTTGGAGCCCAGTTGGCACCAACATCGGACTTTTTCAAGCACCAAGTTAAACCCTGGCTTTTTTATTAAAACCTTAAGAGCTTATCATACTATTTTTAATGTACATGTACAGAGTTTTAACTGTTTAAGCCTTTTCTGCTCCTATAACCCTGGTGATTTGTTTGATATCATAAAATCACAGAGCTGGAAGAGACCTCAGGGGTCATCCTAGTTCTACTCCCCATTTACTGTGACTTATGTCACTCTGTCCACCAATTCTTCTCTTAAATTTAATGAGAAGAATTAAATTAAAATTAATTAAAATAAAATCCTTGCCTCAAGAAGAAGAGCCCTCCCTCCATGACGTCATCATCAGACCTGGGAGGGAGTGAAAAAGAGAGGCCCAACTTACTCAGGCCTAACTGTGAATGTACTCACTTCGCTCTCTTTAATTTTATTGTATTTATTTATTTATTGTATTTATTTTATTATCTTTATTTTTACTATTGTAACCCGCCTGGATTCCTTGTGATTGGGGGGCTATAAATATATTATTATTATTTATTATTATTATATATTATTATTATTATTATCTCATCATCATCATCATCATCATCAGCATCAATCATCATCATCCAGTGCATGTGTTTATCCTATTCAAATTATTCTGTTTGTAATCTGGAGTTGCTTTAAACTGCTTATGTTGTTTTAATTGTATGCCACTCTGGTATCTCATGACAGAGGGAGGAAGAGAAATACAGTGGGCTGTTGGTATCTGTTGGGGTTTGGTTCCAGGGGCCCCCCATGGATACAAAATCCATGGATACTGAAGTCCCATCAAAAACAATGAGAGAGTAGAATGGAGTAGAATTTTGCCTTATATAAAATGGCAAAATCAAGGTTTGCTTTGGGGAATTTATATATTTTAAAAATATTTTCAAACCATGGATGCTTATATATGTAGATAAAAAATCTGTGGACACAGAGGGCTGACTGTATTTCATCCATCCATCCATCCATCCATCCAATCAATCAATCAATCAATCAAATAGGGCAGAGATGGGAATAATTCACTCCTAGCTGTTTTTACAGCACTCCCCCTCCCGCTCCAACCCCCCCCCCCAAAAGCCAGTCTCCAGAAGCAATTATACTTTTTATAATAAGGGCAGGACCGTTCTGTGCCTTTTGTGTCCTTCCCTCATGCCAAAGGGCATTTTTTATCAAGCAAAACCAGAGATGGACATCTAGCCATGTCTGGCTTTGTTGGGTGGGAACACACTCTACACTGCATTGCAAGGCTTAGAAAGTGGCTGCTGCTGAATATCTAGGGCTTCAAGGTTTGAAACTGAAGATGGCTTCTGTACTTTTAACAATTCTGTAGGAGGAACTTCATACCTGCCACCCACCCAACACCTGCCAAAATCCCCTCTTCTATACAACCAAAAGGTACAGGAGCCATCTCCAGTTTTAACCCTGCCAACATGTAACATGTCTATAGAAAGTGTCCTCCTATTATAACCTCAGACATCTGTTATTCTCCCCCCACCCAGCAGTGCATAATGTTTTAAAAAAACTCACTTCCAAAGGCCAGGTAGACATCTCCAGGGGAGCACTCTGATTTTCTCTGGCTGTTCAAGTGCTCAAGAAATTGTCAAGTCCATTCTTTAGCCAAATCATTCTTGGAGAGGCAAAAAGATGAATACATCCAGGACTGCCAGAGAAGTGGCTGTCAATGCCAATGGCTCTCCAATGAACTCCATGTGACACAAACAACCCATTGGAAGGCAGCCATGGCAATGCAAGTGTGATTAACACAAAAGGCCAAAGCTCCTAGCAGAAGAGCACTGACATGCAGTCACATGGCAACTTGTCATTAAGTAATTAGTGCTAATTACTTAGCACGAGGAATTAATGTTATGCAGTTTAAGCATTTGACTATGGATTGCATAAGCCAGCCCATGTTTTGTGAATGCAAAGTATTTTCTTGTTTCTAAGGCCCTTGGAGGGGGAGAAGCCATTTCCACCATCTTTCCTGTCTTGAACTCAGTTACAGCTGTCAGCTTTCATCAGCCCAAATGTGTTTGTATATGATGGCCAACATGGCCCATGATAAAATCCAATTTGAACATGCAAAGGAGCCTTCAATCTCGTCTTGACATAATCTAAAACCCACCCACCCCCACCGGAAGTATTTATGGCCCTAAAGAAACATTTACAACCATGTAAAATGCCTCGGGGAGTGGATAACAGGTGATGCTTTTATGCTGCAAGGTAAACATAGGCAAATCTTGTAAGGATGTGATGATTCACTATAAAGGTATTTATCAGAATTAGTCACTTGTGGATGATCTCCAGCCAAAAGGCTGTTGGGCATATTTTTTATTCTCATTCCTCCAAGGAGCCGCCACATTCTCCTGTTGTATATTATCCAGGCAATACGCCCACAAGGCAGGTTAGGCTGAGGAGCCCATGGTTGGTCTGTGAACTTAATTTGAATTAGCGAGGTTTTGAGAATGGATTTTCTCTGCTCTGCAATTGGACTATGCTTGCTATTGCCCCAGGGTAGCAAAGGACGGTAAGAATTTTATCATGAGCAGAAATCATAAAATGATCATAATCATAAAATAGAAGACTAATCAAGGAATGATCTGTCTTTTAACAGGTAATACGTTTCTTTACACCCAACCCCTATCTGCCCCAAAGGCCAGGAAACAGGGAAATAATATTAACTGTTAAGGTGGACTCATACCCACCGCCATGTAGGAGTCACATAGGATCCAGAATGCATGGGATTCAAAAGCTAGCCTTTATTTGCAAATCTGCATTGGAGTAATTTGCTAAAATGTCAAACACATGTGGCAAAGTGTCACAATGATCTCTGCAGCCTGTTTTTTTTTTTAATTATTATAACACTTATATTTTCAGTTCTTAGCTTGTAAATATTATGTGAGAACTTGATCCTAAAAGTTGAATTAAAATATGAATAACATTGTGAGTGGGCTGGGGGAAGATTAAAGTTGGGAGGAATAATGTCACTCTAAGGATGGAAGCTGAATGTTTAAATGGCTACATGCAGCAAAATGATTGAGGAATGAGGTTACAGAATAGACTGCACTAATTCAGATAGCAGTAAATAGAATCACACCCCGTTTTTGAAAACTCCCCCTCCCTACATATCAAAAACTAACAGTAGTGAACAGTCTAGCTAATCTCCTTATCCAAAGAATCATAGAATTGGAAGAGACGCTGCCCCTATTTTTGGAATAGTTTGCGGACCACCACCTCCCTAGACTACTTTGAGTATAAATTAAGGACTATGCTATTCAGGGAAGCATTCCAACTTTCATTTTGATTTTTGTCCATATTATTTGTATTAATTTATAATTTTATAGTATTGTTTTAACCTTGTTATAGTAATATTTTATTAATTTTATAATCTTGTTTGTGGTTTTAGACTGTGCGCCGTTGGTAGGCTTTTGTTTTTATTCTGGATTGTTTTTCTCCTTTGTAAAATGCTATGTAAAGCCTATGGCACTATATAAATAAACGTAATAATAATAATAATAATAATAATAATAATAATGAGGAGACCCCAGGGGCCATCCAGTCCAACCCTATTTTGCCATGCAGAAACTCACAATCAAAAAGTACCCCCAATAGATGGCCATCCAGCCTGTTTAAAAACTTCCCAAGAAGGAGACTCCACTACACTCCGAGGAAGGAGTGTGTTCCACTGTTGAGCAGCTCTTACTGTCAGGAAGTTCCTCCTAATGTTGAGCAGGAATCTCTTTTCCTGTAGGTTGAATCCATTGCTCTGGGTCCTAGTCTCTGGAGCAGCAGAAAACAAGCTTGCTCCATCCTCAATATGACATCTTTTCAAATATTTAAACAAGGCTATCATATCACCTCTTAACTATCGCTTCTCCAGGCTAAACATTTGCAGCTCCCTTAGTCATCCCTCAGAGGTTGGCAAGGTTTGTTTAAAGAGGGTTTGCCTTTGCCTTCCTCTGAGGTTGAGAGAATGTGACTTGCCGAAGATCATCCAGTGGGTTCTATGACCAAGCAGAGATTTGAACCCTGGTCTCTAGAGTCATAGTCCAACACTCAAACCACAACACCACACTGGCTCCTGCCTTGTGCAAAGGTGACCTCTATCAAATGCTATGACCAGAAAACACATCTAACTCAAGCTAACAAGTGGATGTGTTCCTAAGCACTACTTTGTCAGCAAAAATGCAGTACCAGAGGCAATAATTATATGGGAAAATAGGGATAGAAAGGGGGAGGAGGAGGGGGGGAAAGTAAAAAAGGTAGAGTAGTATAATATGTTTTAGCAAACCTTTTATTAAAAATGATATACATGTGTGAAATGAAACAACCAGATCAGATATGCTTTACATAAGGGATCAAAGACATTTTGAACCTTTTAGAGACCATTTGAAGGTTTCTTCCAAAACTCATTGGATGATTTTTTTTCTTGCACCAGTTTCCATTTTTCTTATGGCTTCTACTTCTGTTGCTATACTTATACATCTCTTTTTTAACATGCTGGGATGAACTGGTATATAAGCATATTTGCTCCCATCTTGGTCCAAAACCCACTGCTGAAATAATCCAATTTGAGACTGCTTTAACAGTCATGGCTCAGTGCTCGGGAATCTGGGAATCGTAGTTTATTGTGGCACCAGAACTCTCTGACAGAGAAGGATAAATGTCTCACAACACTATAGTTCCCAGAATTCCCTAGTATTGAGCCAGGGCAGTTGAAGCAGTCTCAAACTGGATTATTTCTACAGTGTGTTTTGGACCTTTCTCTCTGTTTTGCTGTTTCCATACGCTCTCAGTAAGGCAGCTGCTGTTTACCTTACTTGTTGCAGAAAGGTGTTCCTGGCTACAGTAGGATTGGTGCAACCTGAAACCTGTTTCTCCAGCCCTCCTTCACTGTCCTCCCAAAGCCCATGCTAATAAAAAAAAAACCAAACCCTCTTCACAGAAGGTGAGGTGGAAAAGGGTTGGGTTTTACACTCAGACGTATGCCTGTACCTGGAGAAGGTTACCAGTCACTTTTAGCACTTGGGGAAAATATACAGCTCCATTCAAATTTGGTGCTACTGTAGTAGGAAGGCAACCATATGAGCCATTTGGACACATTGCTTCCTTCAGCACAAGCTACTTTTAAGTTTCCCACTAGAGATTATTTATGTCCCTATCAAAAATGTAGAAGAACTATTCTGGTAAGTGACTAGAGGAGATAGCTGGATCTTTCTAGTGTATACATGGAGTCCCAAGTATAGCATTTCATTAGGCTGATGGGATGCCTCTTGAAGTTCAGATGAACTGTATAAACAAAAAATCCAGCAACCACATTGGAGCCCCACAGGCGTGTCATTTCTCCCATCCTTCTCCCCACACTGAGATCTGGCATTTGAGACCTCTACCAGTGCCACTGAAACAACATTTAAGATGGATGAAAGGACAGAAAATAGGATTTGGCTCTTCTTGCATTCTGCACATGTTAACACAAGGGCTTTTCAATAAGCTCCTGATGCAAAAACAAGCTAAGATTTATCAGAAAGGAAGGGGGGGGGGACATCAGTCATCAGAGCAAGTTTGAAAGTACTGTACTTTACATTCTTGATTTAAGCTGCTATGCTAACCATACATTCATGGTTATTTTTTCAAGATCTGGGTGGTCTAGTTGGCCGCTCATGCACAAAATGCTAGTTCCACTAATTCAAAGTACATTGGTCTTTCATGACGGGCCAAGACAAATCACTGGATTTGTGCTGCTATTCCTCCTTGGGTTTACTACAGTTGTGGTCCCAGACAAAATGTTACCCAACATAAGCAACAGTGTACCTCTAGTGTTTTTTAAAAAGGGTAATTTCAGGCTCTTTGAAAGCATGCATCCTCCTATACTACAAAGGTTCACTTACTCTCAAGGTATATCCACATTGCAGAATTAAAGCAGTTTGACACCACTTCAACTGTCATGGCTCCATCCTGTAGAATCCTGGGAGTTGTAGTTTGTTAAGGTATTCAGCCTGGTCTGTCACAGAAGTCTGGTGCTACACCAAACTATTAATTCTAGGATTCTGTAAGCTTTAATTCTGCAGTGTGGATACACCTTCACTCCCTTGTTTGCTTGGTTGTCATTGTTTGTTTTTTGCTTGGTTATCTTATAGGAATTTACAGTGGTACCCCGGGATACGAAATCACCGCATTACGAAATTTCCGGGATACGAAAAAAATAAATAGGAAAAAACTGTTTCGGGTTACGTTTTTTTTTCCGGCTTACGAAAAAATTTTTGGTGCTTTTCGGCGCTTTTTCACACGAAATCGCGGCTTCCAGCGCTAGCGGCTATGGCTTTTTCGGCTAGCGAAATCTTTCGGGTTACGAACGGCGCCGCGGAACGAATTACATTCGTAACCCGGGGTACCACTGTATAATGCAGTAGTAGCACAAAAGCTAGGGAGTCCTAAAGTATCACTAGATTGCTGGTTCTCCAAGATACTTCATCATGACAAAACACGTGAATAATAAAACAAAAAGTCAATCTAATCTAAAAAAGGGTCATCCAGATGTCTCCAAAAAAAGCTCAGAATCTGTTTCTCTCGAGCTTTGTCCCCATAAACTAATATTCCAATATGGCCTCTGAATGTAAAGGCTGCATTTAGCTGCTTCAAATTATAGCAACTGCTCCTTGGAGTTTACCTAACCTCCCTTTAAAGTCACCTGAGCTACATGTTACCATCATAACTTAGATCACCTAATTTTATAAATGAGTCATATGATGTATGACAAGGTCCTTTTTCTCCTTTAAATCTACAGTCCATCAATGCCTTTGAATAGCCTCAAGCTATAGTTCAGGCACGGAAGGGGGGGGGCCCACAATCCGCATTCTCCACACAATGCGTAATTACATTTATGATGATGTCTACAGGTTTAGATTAAAGGAGGATTAAACAAATAAATGGAGAATTAAGAGAAATCAATGAGTAGTAGTTATGCTGTCTACATTAATTGTTATGTTTAAATGCACAATACTAATCTTAGCTGTTTGACTCTGTTACCCAAAGAAGGTGGGGTGGACGGGTGTGTGTTTGTGTCAGCTTCTCTTAAAAGTTGAGGAATTGTTTAGTTCAAGGAAGCTTATGAAAGGCTGTTTAACTTGAGGAGTGTTTTCACCTACTTATACCAGTATAGTAATTCAGAAAGACATGGCACTCAAAGCTAACTGAAACAGAGGTATGGATACTGGACAATGGGGTTTTGGGGGGCAGAGGGGTGATAATTACCTGTCCTGTAGAGGGGACCATGAAAAATGGGACATAACTCAGACTGAGGGTGACATACTCAATACGTGGAGCATAGACTGGGGGCCAACTATGTGTGCTGTGTGCAAGGAGGTTAGGTTTGGGACTGCATTTGGATTGGGATCCTCGTGTCAAGAGGTGTGCTATCTTTGCAAGGGAACAAAGACCTGATGGTCTTCCCAGGAATGGACACCGGATTTCAGACCAGTTGAGGTTGATGGCTTTAACTTTGGAGTTACAAAGACAGCAAATGATTAGGACAACTCCAGAGTTGAAAGACAGGGAAGTTGGCTGGGAACAGGCAGAGGGAAGGTAGGAAGCATTGGCTCACTGCCTTTGGTGCAATGAGAACTCTTTTGTCTCTTGGTGCAAGAGAATATACAGAGGGCCTGGAGGAGAAAGGAGTGGTCAGCACACCCATTTAGCTTTTGTCTCAGAATCGCCAGGGTTTCTCCCCATGTCTTCAGGTCTCTATGTCCTTCCCATGGAAAATTCACCTGGTCTTTCAAATCACGACCTCTTAAGAATATGAAAATCTGGAGACCCCAAACATAATGCAGGGTATGCAGGGTGTACTAACAACTCCCATCATTTATGTAGCCAGAATTGCACCAACCCATTTACAAGGGGAATGTTTCAGCATGCTTGTTGGGGAAACCTGAAGGTCAGCAGAAGTTCAAAAGATCTTTAGGGTTAAAAAAAAAAATCTAACCAGGTGAGAGGAGGACCTTAAAGGAATCTAATGAGAACTTTGATCCAACAAAGTTGGGGCATAGAAAATGGGGCAGAAATAATCCAGTTTGAGACCGCTTTAACTGCCTTGGCTCAGTGCTAGGGAATCCTAGGAATTGTCGTTTTGTGAGACATTTAGCCTTCTCTGTCACAGAGCTCTGGTGCCACAATAAACTACAATTAGGATTCCCTAGCACTGAGCAAGAGCAATTAAAGCAGTCTCAAACTGGATTATTTCTGCAGTGTGTTTTGCACCCTTGCTTCTTTAGTTGAAACCTGGAGCAGAAACATTCCACAGGGTCATAGTTTTTACACACAGTTCCATTTTTAGAGCTCGGGACATTACCATTTCAAAGTAGTATTGCTGAATTATTTGTTTTACTTGGATGAAATGTAATTTGTTATGTTACTGGTTTCAGTACTGAGAAAATTGGACCTTTTTATGCTCTAATTATCTCAACTGGGCTTTTCACTTATCTTACTTAATTTTATGAAGCATCCTGTTTGTGGGTACACACACACATATATATGAGAGAGAGAGAGAGAGAGAGATTTTCTTAATCTGTTCTTTCTTTATCTATAAACAAGGGCCCTGCACAGGGTCAAAACCTCCATTGAACCAGAGAGATTGCAGGCAGGAGGAACAGATTTCTGAACTGATCTGAGCAGCACAGGACCCTTGTTTAAAGCTAAAAACTAGTCTTTTCTCCCTTTCAAATGCAAAGCTGACCTCTCCTTCCACTCCACTTGTATCTGATGGGAAAACATGCAGTATTGTATGTGGTTCAAAAATTAGAAATTAGACTACTTCATCTTCAAAGTTGATGCTACTTTTGGAGGGGATGCACACATTAATCAACCCTTTCCTAGGAGTATGGGGCATAGAAAAGGTTGGGAAACACTAATTTAAGAGATTTTAGCTGCTGAAGTGACACAGAACTACACCCACAGTCTAGACATTTCACAGTACTGTCATCTTCACAAACGTAAACAGTTACTACATATTTAATCCTTGTCATGTACATTTTTTTTGTTTTACAAACACATACACAACTGGAACAAAAGCTGTCCCAAAAATTGCCATGAGAGTATTATTTTGCCCCAGCAAATACAACATACTGGATGGTGGTGGGTGTCCATTACTGTTTTTTTAGTGAACCATAAATGCAGCAAAGCAGTCTGAAGGTTGGCGGATTTGCATTTGGAGGAAGTCAACATTTCTTCTGTTGGAGGGGTTATGTTGCAAATCTCATTAGAAATGCCAAACCTTGCCCTAATCACAACCTTCATCACAGTCCCGAATGCACGGGAATTTTCGCTGGTGTCAGAAAATAGCCCTCAATTCACACAATGCCAACAGTTTTTTAAAAAATTCTAGAGCATAAGGGTTAAAATAAAAGCCCTTTTATAAATATAAAAGTGGATGAATTAATGCATCTGATGGCTACTCTTGAAAGCAGAATTAAGACTGACTTTTATCTGTTCTGGCAGGGCTCTTCTGATGCTCTCATGAACTGAGAGAAAATACACAGGGTATAACTAAGTACAGATGGACAAAGATACTGTAACTCTTTAGTGATTCCTATGTGAGTAGCAGAAAGAGTCATGCAGTTTTGGGTAGTGGCAAGTTTGCTGCATTTTTATAAACCCTATCTTATAGCAATGCTCTTTTTAATGTTAACATTTTCTTATGCAAAAAAGTCTTACTTCTTCCTCAAAAGAGAAAGTGCTTCTACTGTTCCTGGCCTGGATTCTGAGGAACTAAAACTCAGACTAGCTTAGGTTACGGAAATGACTCATAATGGCTCCATTGTGCCCCTTTGCAAGCTCCACAGTTCTCCTTCCTTCTCTGCCAATGGACGCGGAGGGCACCACAATCTTGTTGCTAACAAACAGTGCATCCACACCTTCTGAATACATACACTTTAAGGACTCACCTGGCATGAATTATTAATTTCCAGCTTACATAACAGAAGAGTTAGTAGTGGAGTGGAGTACACACAAGGAAAGTTTTGTGTAAGGCCAAATTGTGCTCTTGCCAAATGTCAACCCATTTTAACAGCCATAAATTTATCAAGGAACCCCAGGCACTATAGTTTTATGATAATGCACCAAATTCTCAAGGTAAGCTAAAGTACCTTGGAGGCCATTGTACTGGGTCATAAACAACTACTGTATAGCAGACCACTTGCTTCCACAGGTATGTAAAGGAGACCGACAATGAAGTAGGGTGATAGACTATCATGGGTAGAAAGGCAGAGCAAAAAGAGCACAAGTGAAAACCCCCAGAGGCCATTGGCATCTTCACAGAAGTACTGTCCCCAAAGGTTTTTCTAGGTCAAATTGTTGGTATCTGAACCATTTAGCATTTACAGTGCAGCCATTTCTAACTAGCACATGTGGCAGACAAGTAAGACATTCTTTTTTAAAGAGGCATGAATGGGACCACCAAGAGGAAAAGGTTCACCAAGGAGTAGTTTAGAGTATTTTGTCATGAAAGTGGGGGAAATTAATAAATTGAACTATCCCATTCGTCCTCAGTTTTAGCAGCAAAGGGTGATGTGTGGAAAAGGTAGAATACAAAGACATAGCCATGTTAGTCTGGAATATCAGTATGACGAGGAATCTTGTAGCACTTTTGAGACTAACTATGCAAAAGAAGCTGTGGCATAAGCTTTTCTCTGATGAAGTAGACCAAGTGTATGAAAGCTTATGCTACAACTTCTTCTACATGGTCTCAAAGGTGAAGAAGGTAGTGAAAGACTTTCCAGTTGTATGACTAGGCCTTCCCTTGAACGTACTTTTGCCACTACATCTGTCTCATGGCACAGGAGACCTTAACAATCTCACTAAAAATTCAAATCTTGACAACTTTAGGGCTGAAGGGCGGGGTATAAATACCACAAATAAATAATAAATAAATAAGAACTTATTGGGCCATAGATACTAATAAGTGCCAGTAAAGTGCCAACATGGATGTATGCTCAAGGACTACACAGAAAACAGCAAAAGTTAACAACAATGCATTTGTTCTCTTCTATAACACATGCCATGGCTGTCTCCTTATTAATCCATTTGCCAGGTAAAAACATCAGCATTTAGGAATAAATCTGGAAACTGGCCATGTAAAAACCTTCAACCAGAGGGATCCCTCAGGGATGGAAGCAGACATAATAGGGTGAAGAGGAGTCCTGGGTTACCGAGGAAGCCTTACCGATTAGCTTTAAAAGGAAGGGCAGCAAACACTTGCTATCATCCCTTGAAAGATACTGCCATTATGTTCACAACAAGCAAGGTTTTTTTGCAATGGGTTAATGTTTGTTGGCAAATGGCAGTAGCAACAAGGGGGTCCAACAAAAGCTACTGCTTCTGTTCTTCCCATTTTCTGGACCAACATTACACAAAATGGATTGGCCTGAATACTGGAGAGAAGTGAAAGCATTTTAAAACTGATATCAGCAAGAGAAACCTAGGAACTGCAGAACATGAACTGCTGAAAAGTAAGAGCTAACCTTCCACTTTGTTGGCTTTGAATGTTAAAATGGCCGTGTGCATTCAAGATGTAAATGGTGTTTACTTAGGGCTCTTGGGCTCTTACCTTGATCTGTACCAGCTATAAATGAGACCAAAGTGTGCTCTGAGGGGTGTGAGCTCCATGCTATTGCAATGCTATTGACAAATGCAACACTTCTGTTTGACTAGTCCAAATTAAAACAAACTATATACCATGTCAATTACAGACACACCTTTTAAAGATGAACCTTGATCAGAACCATTACAATTGCAATAGATTTAATTTACTAATGCTATCACACATTAACTTTGAACAGAGCCCTCAAAAGCCATTGAAATGTGTATTAGGCTTAATAGCAGCGACATAATCTATTTACATGGATTGCTGCCTTTTGGAAATATTTGCCTTTGAAGATGTTAAGTGGGTGAAAACTCTTTTGAGACTGGCCAGTTAGCCATAGGATGTGGCTGGGTCAGCTCAAAGTGAGAGCAAGTTTGGTGAATGCAGAGTGCTTTTGGGGTATGCCTTCAAGTCGTCTGTCAACTTATGGTGATGTCAAAGATTTCATAGGGTTTTCTTAGACGAGGAATATTCAGAGATGGCTTTATCAGTTCCTTCCTCTGAAACACAGCCTCCAGCACCTGGTATTTGTTGGCAGTCTCCCACTCAAGTACTAACCAGGACTGACTCTGCTTAGCTTCCAAAATCAGAAAGGATCTGGTGTCTTTAGCATATCTGTGCCATATGTGCTTCTGGATAGGCTTCAATAAAGAAGTTAGGTTGAGAAGAAGGAGGAAATGAGGCCTTGATTGAGAGAGCTGAGAATTTAGGGAGTGCCACAGCAGCAGGCAAAGAGCCAGCAGTGGGTGGGAAGAGGCAAAGTGCCTGAACACACCTGACAAGAGACACGTATTGCCTTTCAGAGAGGTGTCTCCCAAGTTGTAGTCTGTTTACTATACTGATGACACTCAACCTCAGTTCTTCCACAGCTGGAGAGCAGAAGAGATGGTCTGAAACATCCAAGAGGAAGCACACAAACACAACTGTGAGAAATTGCTTGTGTGTTGTGGCCAGCCCTCTGGAATATTTACTTTTTGTGACTTGAAGGATTCTGCACTTGGAACCTAGATCTTTTTTAAAGGCTTTCCCAGGGGAATGAACTCACTCTGGAGATGTCATAAAAAGTGAGGTGATATTTTTAAACTTCATTTAACCATTAATTGGCAACAGAGACAATTACTGGGGATATAATTCCCGTAAAGCAAATTTGACTTACATTTACAAAGAAGCTGTAAGAGCTCTTTGGCTTTGGACTCCAAAGTTAACACTTCACAGAAGTGATATTTTCCCCTCTCAAGACGCAAGACTGAGATCCTGGGATAAAGGGCAGGATATAAATATTTTAATGAATAAATAAAATAAAGATTCCTACTGCAGCCATATCTTCAGAGAAGGAGCAGCAGATAGGACAGCATACTGCAGTACTTAAAGGCCTAACAGAGGTTTTGTCCCTGACCTGAATATCTCTTGAAAAGCCAAGCACTCCACAAACTCCCATCTCATGGTATTTACTTTAGATACATTGCCCAGAAAAAGATAAAGTTACATGCAGGAAAAGTACTGCTTATTCTCTGAAGAAGACTTTGCTTCATCATGCAAACATGAATGGTCAAGCAGCAGCACATTACAAAGGCCACTACCTTTAGCCACTGCTAATTTTCACTTTTATTTCCCCCAAAGGCTCAGATTTGCAGAAAGATGACCTGAACCAACAATGTTATATGTTAGTTCCTCTTAAGATAGTGTTCAATTTGTGTAACACAGTCCTACCACCACGAGAGAAGCCTAAGGTACTTTACATGTGCACACATACATCCATACTCAAACCGAGGAATATCAAAGCCATAAATCCTAAGGCATTCAGGCACAGAACTTTGCTTTTTGAAGTATTGCACATGGAATTTCATGCAGCATCTGGGATCCATTTTAGAAAGCAGTACCCTTAGCTGAAGGGTCTCTTGAAGCACATTTGGCACTGTACAGATTTAAAGTGCATCTTACATCACTTTTCCATTGTGTGCTCAAGATGACACGCGACACCATGTTTCAAATCCCACATGAAGATATGCATCTAAAAATACTCCCTCATACAATTTAGAATTACAAAACCACTAAACACAAAAATATTGGGCAGCACAATCTTGAATACTTATGGCAGCAGTTCTTTACAGTCTGTGTTAGACCCAAGTCAGACAACAGGGAAGAAGTCTGTAACCCCGCTTCGATCCACTGGGAGAGGCGGGGAAACATAAATAAAATTTGTTGTTGTTGTTGTTGTTGTTGTTGTTGTTATTATTATTATTATTAATTAAGTGATGGGGTTGAATATGGAAAGGCTCAGGTGGAGAATAGTTGGATAAATTGTGGAATGCCACGTGGGCATCTGTTGACAATGCTACCACTGTGGAACACAACCAGTTAATGGGTATACAGAAAAACTGCCCCTTTTAATAACATTTTCCTGGAAGAGAGGTTTAATAACAGCTTCTTGTAAATGTATGTAAACATAATCTTTTTTTTTTTTACTATGTATCATAAGGTACTATGATGTAATTTTCAGCTAAATAGTAAGAATGGAACAGCAGATGTCTATAGCCCACACAGACAGGGTTGGAAATGTGCAATAGCTTCCAAAAAATGAAAACTTTGTATTATATTATATTATATTATAGTATTTATACCCTGCCATTCAGCCCTAATGGCTATCAGAGCAACTTACAATTATTATTTTTAATTAGACGGTTCCCTGCCTCCTCAGGCTTATTATATAATAAATAAATACATTGTAATGAATGAATGAATGAAGTTTCATCACAGAAAGTAACTTTGCCAGCCATGGTAAGTGGACAGAACACATTGAGCTTGGCCCTGGGGAAGTTCAGCTGGGCAGCCCCTGGCAAAGTTACTCTCAGTTTGTCTTTCAATGATTAAACAGAACCCTCTCAAATACACTGGAAGACCCTCGGGAGCAGGAAGGAAAAATGGTCTGCCATAAGCCTCCAAGATAGAGTAAACTAAGAACCTGTGTAGATGCAAGAGCTTACTTGCCAATACAGTCAGGACAAGATGTTTTCATTACCTTAAGATCGAGGCTACAAATGCTGACAACATCGTCATCTCTCTCTCTCCGTTTCCTCTTCTGCAAGAAAAGAAATCAAAAGTTATACAAATTATGTTCCTGGCTTTGAAATCCAATGAAGGAAATGGGCTTTCCCCCATATGACTACAGAATTCAAAACCAATTCCAAAGCTGCCCTCCTTTTCGTCAACAGGGATATAAACAAGCCAGGGGTATTTCATTCTAGCAGTTAGCGTCATTTGCCCTGGCCTGACACAGAACCTAAGTGCTTAACACTTTTGTTGCCTTCTTTGTATTCCTTCAAGTTAGAAGGTTTAAAGAGAGAGAGAGAGAGAGACCAAAGAAACACTAAAATGAAGGAAAATACTATGAATTAAGAGGCCACTAACACCTGAAATTCACTGAAGAACTTACTTAATGATACAGGCCACCCTTCGTGTCTGCAGGGGATCCGGAACCCCCGCAGATAAAGAAAAAGGCTGGACCTCAAGTCCCATTTATTTCAATGGCAGGCACAACATGCGAATGGCTGCTAATGTGCTGCATGCACACACACCCCATTGAAAGTATCAGGGTTTGCCATCCACAGATAGTTAAATCAGCAGATGGCAAGCTCATGGATTCTGAGGGCCTGCTGTACTCTGATACCAAAAGCTTTGGTAGTTCTCTGTTTTGTTTTGAAATGTCATGTACTATGGGACAATGTAAGCAGCTCCCACTTCTAGGTTCTACCCACCACAACAAACAGAACATGGAACTTGGAATTACTTCTGTCCCTGTTTTTTCCCCCTCACAGTGGAATTTACTTTCAGGTGATCAAGAGAACTCCCCCATTGCCAGGATAGAGGTATATGTTCCAGTCCTACAGTACTGTCCTGTTTGTGTCGGGCCCTGATGTAACAACACATATGGATCTATTCCCCCTAAAAGCTTAAAAGCAATTATTACAACATCACATGGGACCTCTGTAAACACAAAACAGTGTTTTTGTTTGTTGCATAGCAGTTCAAATGGATACTACATATAGCAGTGGTCTTCCTTTATTCTGAAATGACACTATGGAGACCAAGTGTTGTGATGCATAAAGGAGAGAAGCAGAATAGAAGGGCTTAGGCAAGCGGGACTGGATGGCAGACCCCCTCAGAGATATTTAAAACACAGACCTTATGAAGTAGTACCACATGCTGTGTTTTTTGCACAGCAAATGAAAATCTAAGAAGAAATGGGGTGGCATTTATATGTTGCAAAAGCAGTTAAAGGATACAATGCAAAGTCACACATCAAAAAAGACTTCAAGGAAAACACATCAATATAACCATAATCCAAGATTATGCTCCAACTACAGAGGCAGAAGAATGGAAAGATTCTGCACTATAGTCCACGAGGAAGTTGATCATCACACACCAAAACAGAACTTCTTGTTCATCAGAGGTAAGTGGAATGCAAAAATAGGAAACAGATTAGAGGAAAATTTGGCCTAGGCTCAAGAAATGAAGCAGGGGAATGATGGATTCAATTTTGCAAGACCAAAAACACTTCAAGGAAAATACATCTGTATAACCATAATGAGCACAGCATAGGAAACACATATTTCAAGCAACCCAAGTAGTGACTGTATACATGGACATTGCTGGATGGCCAATATAGAAACCGAATAGATTACCTAAGTGGAAGGAGATGATGGAGAAGCGGCACTTTTTCTACAAAAACAAGGCCAGGAGCAGTTTTTGGTATAGACCATGAACTGCTAATATCTAAAATTAGAGTAAAGATTAAGAAGAGCACTAAACCATCTTTATCTTTACGCTTTAGGATCCTGTCTAGTTCTTTCATGATAGCCCTTCCAATTCCTAGTTTTCTTCTTATTTCTTGACTGCAGTCTCCTCCCTGATCAATCTTTGATCCAAGGTACAAGGACTCTTTAACAACAGTGGACCCTTGTTATATGTTGTTAACCGCCTGGATTGGTTTGCCAGAGGGCGGTATACAAATAAATATTATTATTATTATATTATTATTATTATATATGTTGGGGTTTGGTTTCAAGATCCCCTGTGTATAACAAAATCCATGTACTGTATACTCAAGTCCCATTAAATGTGTCCCTTATTTAAAAAAAATGGAAAATCAAGGTTTGATGTTTGAAATGTATACTTTTTTTAACGTTTTCAAAATGTGTATGCTTGAATCCATGTATAAAAAATCAGTGTATAAAAAGGGCCGACTGTTCTTCTTTGACCTTCCTTAACAATTGTTCCAATCTATGATATTTTCTGCTAGTAGTATAGTATCATCTGCATATCCTAGATTGTTGGTATTCCTTCTTCCTACCTTCACCCCTGCTTCTTCTGAGTCTAAACCTGTTGATCATTTCCATAGAATCATAGAATTGGAAGGGACCACAAGGGCCACCCAGTCCAACCCCATATTGCCATGCAGGAACTCTCAATCAAAGCATATTTTCTGCATACAAGTTGAACAAACAGGGTGATAGGATGCATCCTTGCCTCACCCTTTTGCCAATTGGGGACCATTCTGTTTCTCCATATTCTGTTCTAACCATAGCCTCTTGTCTTAAGTACAGATTTCTCATCAAGACTATCAAATGTAGTGGGACTCTCATGTCTTTAAAAGCATTCTGTAGCTTTTTGTGATCTATACAGTCAAAGGATTTAACTATAAAACATATGCTGATTTTCTTCTGGAATTCCTTGGCATCCTCTATTAACTATCATATGTCTTTGATGTGGTCCCTAGAGTTTCTTCCTCTTCTGAACCATGCCTTTATCTCTAGCATTTCTCTCTCCATATATGATTGGAGTCCATGCTGTACAATTTTGAGCATAATTTTGCTCGTGTGGTAAATTAATGCTATGGTCCTATAGTTGCTGCACTCTTTCTGTCTCCCTTTTTTGTGGATGGGTATATCGATCATTTCCAATCTGTTGTCCACCGTTTTGTTTCCATATTTGTTTACTTATTTTATTTAAGGGACACTATTTTGCTACACCACTGTCTTTAATGGGACTTGAGCCTCCACAGATTTTGGTATCCATGGAAGGTCCTGGAACTAAACCACATTCCAAGAGATTGCAAGAACCCCCATATCATGAGAAGACCTGACTAGAAAAGACAGTAAAGCTTGATAAGGTAGAAGGCAGCAGGAAATGAGGAAGATTGCATTGCAGATTGATAGAGTCAATCATGGAAGCCAGGGGCCCTGAATGTGTAAGACCTGAGCAGGGCTGTTGATGAAAGGGCAACCTGGAGGTCTCTCATTCATAAGAGTCAAAGTTAAAATTGACTTGAGAGCAGTTAACAGCAATTAAACACTGAAAGGAGAAGGTCTTTGCTCTCCAAAACATTGCTATCCATACCTATCAGGTAATTAAAAATTATTCACTGGAACAATTAGCAAATTTACATGCATGGAGAAAACAGAAAATTGTAGCATTTGCAGTTTCCATAATTTTTTTGGTGTATACCTTGAATAATCTAAAATTGTTTTTTGATCAGAAATATATATAGTTCCTTCAATTCAGCTTTATTCCCAATGTATGGACCTGAGCGTCTTCCAATTCCAGACTCTAAAGGAAATCCAAAGGTTTGTTTTTGAGACTCACTAGATTAGTTTAATAGGTCTTGCTTTGGCTGGACCCTTCATTCTTCTTGCCCCAGTTAAGTTTCATGCAAATAGCAGACGTTTGACAGCAAAGCCAGCTGTTTCATGTCTACTAAATCAGAAACAGACTCTTAAAGAAAACCAATGGCATTCAAATGGCTCCAAGTAACAAAGGCCTCTCTAGTTGATCAGGCATTCTCAGGCTGGAAGAACAGTTTTTAAACCCTTAGATCAGTCCCTGTGGAAGAAAGGCTGCAAGGGTGAAGGGAAAGCAAAAGGTTTTATTTAGATACAACAAAAGGTACTGAAATGTTGCACACTCTCCTTTTAAAGATGGAAATGAGAGGGGAAGGAGAGGGTTTTTCACTCCCCCAAAATAGGTGTTCTTAAGGACTGTGTCAACTAATAAAGAGAATTTTATTTGTAAGGGCAGAAAACTCCCTCAGAGGAAAGGGGCTGTTTTATTTCTATCACTAAAACATATTTTTCGTTACATTTATATTCTACTCTACCCCTAAAGACCTCAGCACTGTGTTGATTTTACCTCCATTTTATCATCAGAATTTTGTGAGATAGTCGGTCTGAGAATGGTATCCAACGAATGCAATGGCTGAGCTGGCACTTACATTCAGTTCTCCAGGTTCAAACTTAATATTCCTAGATTTATCGATGTGGTGAAATGGACGGAAGTAGGAGACACCAAAGTCAGGTTAATCAACACACGTCATCACTTACAGGTTGATCTTGCAACAAACCTGGGTTGTCTAAACAGGGAAACCCTAGAGGCTGTACTACAGGTTAGGTGAGTTCTGAACTCCTGGTATCTTCATTAGAATGCACAGCTTCCTTGAAAAACCCACCATGTGTTAAACTTGTACAAATATTATTTATTTGTTTATTGCACTTATATCCTGCCTTTCTCCCAAAATGGGAACCAAGGCAGTTATAGTGTTTACTGGACTGACATCCTGATAGTGTTATTCTTTTCTGCCGAGTTTAACCTGCTCTAAAACAAACGTCACAAAACCAAACGGCTAATAACATCATGAACTACAGGTCTAAAATGGAGGGTAAACAAAACAAATGTTAACACATTATCTTAAGAGTGCAGCAATAGCACTCTTAAGATAAAGTACCAACCTTACAGCATGAAAATGTGTGAATAATGCTCATGGAAAACTGATAAGAAAAAAATGAACACATTCACAACGTGATTCTGGAGAAGAGTCCTATGGATACCATGGAATGCTTAAAAGACAAAGAAATGGATCCTAGAACTACCCTCAAGGCACCAGATCCCATCTGATCTTGGAAGCTAAGCAGGTTCTGCTAAATACTTGGGTGGGAGCCCACCAAGGAATACCAGGTGCAGTGAGCTATATCTCAGAGGAAGAAACGGGCAAAACCACCTCTAACCATTGTGGGTGTCATGGCTGATTCAGCATCAGGATCTGGTACAAAGGCTTTTGTTTTGTTTTGTTTTTTTGCTTGTGGTAGGGGGAGGATAGAAGCAACAGTATGTTCTAATCTCCTAATTTTGCGTTCATACTCTAATCTTAATCCTATCCAAACAAAGTCAAATTCCTTGTCACAGGTGTTTTCTTGTAAATACATGTGAGATATGTGTCAACTGAAGCAGCTTAGTCACACTGCTGTGAGTTTGTACTAGCTTTTGTAGGTGCTTTGACAACATGCAGGACTAGTAGCTTGATCGGAGCACACAGTGGGATGCAAGCAAGACATATCTGGTGCAGAGTATGACAGTTATATGCAAGACCCCCTTCACATCGCTGGACAGCTACTATCTGCCTACAGTCCAGATCCAACAGTCATACGTAATTTATCCACTTGTCTCTCATATTCATATAAAAAACAAAGGAGAACAGCATTCTTAATATGAAAAACAGTATACAGAGGAAGCAAGCCAAAGTTACCCCACTGTGCACCATTGCTTTAAGCAGTCTACCTTCTGCACCAGAAATAAACTTAAATGGGAGAAAAGTGCTTAGAGCAATAGAACAGAGCAAGGTAAGCATCCCCTCAGACATATATTTTCATGTTAAACAGTAGTGGGCCCAAAGGATTGTTTCTGAAGCCTGAGAAGCCCTCCAGCACCTCAAAATATTTTGCTCATTTTAAAAAAGGACGTTGACTTCCAGTTTAATTCCTACTTGGGAAAAAAGCCTTTCTTTGGTCTAAAACAGCCCAGGGAGGCCCAGAATATGGCAATATGGATAAAAGGCAAGCCATAAACGATGGCTTATACCTTTTTTTTTGCTTTTTTTGTTTTTGTTTCCATCATTTCCAATATTTGTTCTTAAGAGTAGGACCATTGGCTTGAAGGATTATCAGTCTAAATTAGACACAGAAGAATCAGATGATAACACTAAAATCACACAATCCTTCAGTTTTGTAAAAGCTGTCATTACGGTCAATAGTTCTTGGAGAACGACTGTATTGATTTCAAAGGGTAGCGGCTGAACTGCAGGGAGAGAAGAAAGACAAGAGACACTATAGAGGCTGGTAAAAACCATTAAAGGCACCCAGTGTGATGTAGTGGTTTGAATGCAGGACTAGTGACTCTGGAGACCAGGGTGTGAATCCCCTCAGCCATGGTGACCTTAGGCAAGTCACATTCTCTCAGCCTCAGAGGAAGACAAAGGCAAACCCCCTCTGGACAAATCTTGCCAAGAAAACCTTGTAATGTGTTTGCTTTAGAGTTGTCATAGGTCAGAAAGGATCTGAAGTCACACAACAACAACAACAACAACAACAACAACAACAGCAGCAGCAGCAGCAACAACAGGGCAGACCTTGACTAGTTTTTCTCCATAATGTAATCATTATAATGATACCCCACGACACAGGTACAATGGATCCTCTGGTCACTATTAACAGCAATCACTGGCCACACGATATCACACAAGTGATCTAAGCCACCCTGAATCCCATTCTTGGGGGAAAGGCAAGATACAGGAACATTGGAAGCTGCCTTATGGTTGCAACATTAGTCCATCTACCCCAGTACTGTCCATTTTGGCAGGGGCTTTCCAAGCTTCCAGGCAGAATTCTTTCTTAGTCCTACCTGGAGGTCTCTGGTATTCCCTGGTATCTCCCATCCGACCTATCCTGACACTGCCTACCTTCTGAAATCAGACAAGAGCGGGGTTCATGGTGGTAAAGCTCATAGAAATAAATAAAATATAGTCTCCCAGTACTCCCACTACAACCACAGCTGGGACCAAGATGTTGAAGCCTTCGCTGCAGGTTTTCCTGGGCTGTACCCCTCCTGTATTTGCCTAAGCCTGGATCTCTGGCAATCATCAGGAATAAGGAGCCTCTCTCCACAACCCACCGCACTCTCAGATCTTAAGTACTGTACTATGGTGAATTGTTGCTGACTTATTTTCAGAGCCACCATTCCAGTGGAATTAAAAGAATAAGCTTTCTGAATGTACGCACTGGATTCTGAGAACCTCAGCATTTGACTTCTCCCAGAGAAGCCCTTCTCAAGGCAATGTCAGTCCCAAATGAAAACTCTTATGGGAAGAAAGCTGTTGATGGCAAACAATTGTTACCAGTTCATACACTTTAATAATGGCATGCCCAAGCTCTCATTAAGTAAATCAATAGGGAGCATTGCCGTATTGTGTCTCTAGTTTGAGGTGTGCCTTCTCCAGGGCACTAAACAACATGTTGTGTGCTGTTATTAATCTTTAAAGATGCTTACAACCATTCATTCTCTAGTGACACATATAGCTTCCCATAGCACAAATAAACAGTGGGAGCAAGAAGGACTCCAGGAAATAAATGCATACACAGGAAGAGCCTCCATGATATAAATTGCTAATTGCCTAGGGATGGAGTGTGTTTGCTGTTTGCAATGTGCTTTTCTGAGGCCCAGAAAAGAAGCAAAAGCTGACACTTCTTTGTGTAAGAAAACAAGGGCAAAGTATATACAGTACATATATTTAGAAGTCTTCTTGCTGCTTATCAGTAATTCCACTTTTAAGTGCCAGATCTTTCCTGCCCTGTAGATGTCCTATGCCTCATACAGATCTGGTGTGAATTCTCTGGAGACTGGCGCTAATATAAAACTATCACAAAATGGTTGCTAGGGATAAGGGCATGGCCAGTCACAAAATGGCATGGAAGGAAAAGCTGGATCTAGCAAATTAAACATGGTTTGTAACAAATTCACCTGAAATTTATTGTTGTATTTGTGTGTGTAGATGCATAGCACAAAACCCAGTGATGGCACTTGCTAGCACTAAAATAGCACCAAAGCAGGATCTAAGGACCTACCTGCAGGAGCCAAATAAAGTGTGTGCGTGCACGTGCGCGCGCACACACACACACCATCTCCAGAGTGATAAGTCCAGATGATGCAGGCCCCAAACTTTGGTTCTGGTGTGAACTGTCTGGACAATGCCCAGCCAGTTCAGCATGAAACCCATCATATACTCCCCTGCCCCAGAATGTTTTTTAAAAACTTACCTTTTGCTCTTATCTTCCTGGAAGATCCAGAGCCCTCTACTGCAACTGGACAGCTGTTTAGAAGGTGTCCTACTATGCTGCCTGGCACTACCGCCACTGGCAAGAGTCACACACTCTGAGGTCAGAATGAGGCACCCAGCCATGCAATCGGTGCTAGGTGCCTCGTTTTGGCCCCTGAGTGACTTGTGGCAGTGCAAGGTGGTACAGCAAACAGCAAACTGGCATCACAATGGAGGTCCTCAATTACTACAGGGGACATCAGGGCAGTTCTGGGGCCAGAATCCAGGCTGCTCCCAGCATATTCTGCAGACACCACCCTAGGCATGTGTTTTCTGTATGTTTTATCCAGAAAGTCAAAAGATCTGCTATCAACCCGCAGAACAGATACATTTATTTATTTATTTATTGTATTCATACCCCGCCCTTCAGCCCTAATGGCTATCAGAGCGGCTTACAATTATCATTTTTAATTGGACGGTTCCCTGCCCTCAGGCTTACAATCTAAAAGACACGACACAAAAGGAGACAGGAATGGTGGTGCGGAAGGGGATAAGGTCCAGTGGTTCTTCTCTCCCTCTGAGGCCTGGACAAAGGCAGATGGATTGGAGGGAGGGCTCTTCTTCTTCAGGCTAACCCTGGTGGAGCTGGGCCTGCCTGGTCAGTTCCTCATGGGCTGAAGGATGGCAGTTATCATGGAGGGAGGGCTCTCTTTCTTCTGGCTAGCCCTGGTGAAGCTGGGCCTGCCAGGTCACTCCCTCACGGGCCAAAGGATGACAGTTATCATGGAGAGAGGGCTCTCTTTCTTCGGGTTAGCCCTGATGGAGCTGGGCCTGCCTGGTCACTCCCTCACGGACCGAAGGATGACAGTTATCATGGAGGGAGGGCTCTGTAGACACAGTATTGACCCGGCATTGGATATTGATTGGGAGGTAAAATCTCTTGTCAAGCTAAGGGCCCATAAGCATCCATGCCTCAGACCCAAGTTTCCCCCTCCCTCCCATCCCATTTTTACTGAAGGTAGAAATTCTGCATAGGATATACTAGGCTCCTTTTCAGAAGGCAGCACCCATTTTAGATCTCCTAAATGAACTGTTTGATAGTGAACATGAGCAGCCCCCATTAAGTTGATCATTTTCATTATGTTGATCATTTCCATAGAATCATAGAAGTGGAAGAGATCACAAGGGCCATCCAGTCCAACACCTGCCATGCAGGAACTTTCAATCAAAGCATCCCTGACAGATGGCCATCTCGCCTCAGTTTAAAGACCTCCAAAGAAGGAGATTCCACCACTTTCCGAAGGAATATGTTCCACTGTCAAACAGCTCTTACTGTCAGGAAGTTCCTCCTAATATTGAGGTGGAATCTCTTTTCCTGTAGCTTGCATCCATTTTTTCCAGATCCTGTTCTCTGGAGCAGCAGAAAACAAGCTTGCTCCATGTTCAATGTGACACCTCTTCAAATACTTAAAGATGGAGCAAGATTGTTTAGAGATTTCCTGACCTGCTTTTCACAGTCACCAATTCTAAAGTTGCATATGATACAACAAAATACAATACACCAGCAACAGAACTAACAAGCAATAGGTCCACAGACCTACTAAACAGAACAGAGGGAAGCTATCTATCTATCTATCTATCTATCTTAAGATTTTATTAAATGTATCCTAAAAGACATGTGATGACATTATCACATACTGTACATTCATAACTAAAAATTACTTCCCTATGTATATAGTTTCCCCGATATCTTTTGTTACATTTTGCAGAACTATGTACCTCATATAGTTCATTAATAATAACTTCTTACATAGGACCTTTCTTGTAAGTCTCTCCAGGATAATGAGATCCATATATATATATATATATATATATATATATATATATATAACACAACTTTCTTCGAGGCATTTTCTATCCATTTTAGTTATCTCTATATTTTTGCTTTCTCATTTTGTTTTGTTTTTATTATTTATATCATTTTGTAGCCTTACACGCTCACTCGAAGTATTCCGGTGCACCTTCATGTGAGTGAGGACAAGCAGATAGTCAAATTAAAACATTTAAATTCTTGTGCCTCCTCTATCACTTCTATAGAGGGAAGCAAATTAATTTAAACTGCTTGGGAAAATAAACATGTTTTGGCCTTTCACCAAAAAAGGTTACCTGAGCCCTGCTTCCCACCTTAACACATGCTACTGCCAATCGTGTGGTTCTCCAGATGCCCCATTGGGGATGCCAATTCCACTGCAATACACTGACTGCCAGCCATACTCTTGTAGCCCGTGGAAATACACTCCTGCACAAGGGTCTGGGCTGACAGGGCAGAATGGCAAACATTCAATAGCTGTCAAAGCTAGTTTGGCCACCAAACAGAAAGGAAGTATAGTGTATAGAAGTATAGTGTCTAGATCAAGGGAAGTAATAGTGCCACTCTATTCTACTTTGGTCAGACCCCTCCTGCAATAATACTGCATCCAGTTCTGGGCACCACAATTCAAAAGGGATGTTGAGAACCTGGAGCGTATCCAAAGGAAGGCAACCAAAATGGTGAAGGGTCTGGAAACCATGTCCTATGAGGAACAACTTAGGGAGCTGGTGAAGGTTAAGAGGTGATATGATAGCCCTGTTTAAATACTTGAAGGGATGTCATATTGAGGAGGGTGCTAGCTTGTTTTCTGCTGCTCCAGAGACTAGGACCCGGAGCAATAGATGCATGCTCCAGGAAAAGAGATTCCACCTCAGCATTAGGAGGAACTTTCTGACAGTCAGGGCTGTTCAACAGTGGAACACACTTCTTCCTTGGAGTGTAGTGGCGCCTCCTTCCTTGGAAGTGTTTAAGCAGAGGCTGGATGGCCATCTGTTGAGGATGCTTTGATTGAGAGTTCATGCATGGCAGAATGGGGTTGGATTGGATGGCCCTTGTGGTCTCTTCCAACTCTGATTCTATGATGACAGCAAAGAATGAACTTAAGAAAACAGGAATATGACCTGCTTGTTTGTTCAAGATTCTAATTGTTAATAGATACAGTGTTTACTTTGTGCAATTAGGCTACTGCTGTGAAGACTACGTGATCGTGCGCGTGAAAACAACTCTGAAGCTGCAGCTAGCGCAAAATGCAGCAATAAGATTTCTGACTGGAACATCTTATCATGCTGGGTTTGATTTATAAACCCCTATACAGCTCAGGTCCAGGTTATCTGAAGTACTTTATCTCCCTTACAAACCCACTCATGCTTTGAGATCTGCTGAGATCTGTCCTACCACTGCCATCCTAGAGGAACAGAGAAGAAACCCCCAGGCTCAGGAACTCCCCTTAGACTGGCACCCTTCCTCCTTTCTTTTCACAGACACATGTAAACACATTTGATGAGTGATTTTATAAAGACCATCTCACCTCAGCTGGATCTTCCTAATTGTTGGGCTGGTGTGTTCATGTTTAATGATATATATTTTAATTGGATTTTAATTTTTTGATAGCTTAAACTCATTTTAACTATGTGTTTTTAATCTGTTGTAAACTGCTCTGGACTGGAAAAGGGGAGACAGAAATAAAGAAACAAACAACAACACAGAAATGACATAAAACCAGATTTAATTACTCCAGCTGCCCATATGCTTTCAGTCTGACTTCAACAGGCTTGTGATGACATTTAAAGCCCTAAACATTTTGGGACCAGGATACTGGAAGGAGCACCTCTCTCCAAACACACCTGGCTGAAGACTGAGGACTCTTGCCGGGGGGGGGGGGGTGTCTCTGCTATGTTCC
Organism: Sceloporus undulatus; assembly: GCF_019175285.1. Lineage (NCBI taxonomy): Eukaryota > Metazoa > Chordata > Lepidosauria > Squamata > Phrynosomatidae > Sceloporus > Sceloporus undulatus. The sequence continues at coordinate 4,305,936 of NC_056526.1, read as the reverse complement.
ACAATTGTTTTAAATTGTTTCTTTGTATTTCACTGAGAGGATGGGATATAAATATTTTTAACCAATAAACCATAAAATACTCACCAGAGTAAAATCCCAGTGTGCCCCAGGAGTTAGAAATGTGAAGGAGCTTCCTCGCCGCAGAAGATACCTGGAGATACAAAAGTTTTCCTTGTTTATGAGAATAATATCAAGGGTTACACATAGAGCCTGGAGACTCCGATCAAGTTCTGGACTCAAGAACATCTGCTAATGCAAAAAGTCTATACAATGAACAATCTCTGTAATGCTGTCTTCAGGTTTTCTGAAGGACTTTATGATCCTATCTAGCCTTTGAGATCTGCAAGAGGAAGTCTCCCAAGACCATCAAATGACACATTTGGTGGTGACACAAAAGAAAGCTTGCCAGGTGGATGCTCATAGGCTGCAGCTCTACAAAGGAGCATCCTGCTCCCTTCAATGTTGTCCTTCTGCTGGCAGGCAAATACCTTTTTATTTAGACAGGTCTTTATTCTATTTGGATAGGCAGATCAAACCACTGTTGGTACAATAGTCTGAGTGTTGGATTATGACTCCAGGAGACCAGGATTCAAATCCTCACTCAGCCATAGAAGCCCACTGAGTCACCCTAGGGATGCCACACTCTCTGTCAGCCTCAATAAAGGCAATGGCAAAGCTCACACAAAAAGATGACCAAAAGGTAAAGGAGGGAATACAGCAATTCTACACAGAGTATCCCAAGATTACATCTACATATCAGCTATTGCTGCCAAAAATTTATCACATGAATATGGCTCATTTTAAATTCTAGCGATTATTAAATCTTGATAGAAGCCACCATCTATCAAAAGTAAGTCAAAGCCCACTAAAAAGCACACACACACACACACACACAAAGGCCAAAAGGTAGAGAGGGAATACACCATTTCTGAATTTTTCTATTCCATCAGTACTTTTCTAAAACAGAATCTGATTGTGCTCAAATCTCTGCATGTACTAAGAATGCATTCCAGGGCTTACCTCTGTACCCCTGAATTCCATGTAGTACCTGAAGAGACAGTGTAACCCTCATCTAGTCACACAGTTATGCAGATTCATGTTTTGTAGGAGAAGACACATGGCTACATCTGCAAAGTAGGCATTTCATGACATTGTCACTCAAGAGTTGTAAATAACAGGATTCCAGATACCTTCGGTACACAATTTTTATTTTGTTTTGCTTTTAAATGGGCAAAAATTGTCCCCAAAGAGTTATTTCATTTGCGCAGGCTATATTTGTCTGCAAACAGGGAGGGCATGAAACTGTGAAAAACAAATGTTCCACCTTATTTGAAGATGTGTTTTCTAGCTTTGGTTATTTGGGCATTATGAAATACCCTTGATTCTGCCCCCAACAAACATGCCTGGAGACATGGTACACTTTTCTGCCCTACAATACACTGGAATTCTTGCTGGGGTCAGAAAATATCCCGGACCAAAGAACTCAGTGGAACAGTGGGGTATGCATATACTTGGAAGGTTAAAAGAAGCGCATATTGTTTTTCTGTCCAGGCTCCTGAACACCTGCATTTGTCAATGATTTCCAAGGGAGCTGCAAGTTTGGGGTAGGGAGACCCATATATTTCTGGAAAATCTTCCAGCAACAATGCTATCTTGATATTTCAAGGACCAATTCATCCTTGACCAAGGTGGAGAACTGCCAAGAAGTACATCATATGATACCACAGCTGTGTGACATACACCTTTTTATGGTATTAAATCAACTGCATTAAAATCAAACTCCAGGACTAGCAGAGACTTAAGCAAATATGTTCACTTCTAAATTTCACTGTCTAGGGACCCTGTGGCACAGGCCTTTTCGTTTATTTTGAGCATACCAGACTTTACTGGAAGCTGTTTTTTACATCACAGAAGAACAATATTATATAACTAGTGAGCAACACCAGCTAATTTAATTATGTACATGATGTTCTGACTATGAGGCAAGTCTAACATTTCCAGCCTATGCCTCAATTTCTATCATACCGATGGTGGACAGAAGCTATATAAATTCTGTTTTAAATTGCATTGTGTTATCCAGAGGACAGCCCATGCAGACTTCTAATCCACATAGATAATCAATTGCAAAAAGAAAGGGATGGAGAATAATGCCTCTATGGCTCCAGTGAGCATAATTTTAACACTCACACATCAACACACCCACAGCACAGTACACCTTGCTCGCTCCTCAAACCACTTTTTGTAAAAATGGAGAAAATATCCTGAGGAGGGCAGCCTGAGGAAGGTGAAGGGTCTGAAAACCATGCGCTCTGAGGAGCAACTTAGGGAGCTGGGTATGTTTAGCCTGAAGAGAGGGTTGAGATATGATAGTCCTGTTTAGATATTTGAAGGGATGTCATTTTGAGGAGGGAGCAAGCTTGTTTTCAGCTGCTCCAGAGACTAGAACACAAAACAATGGATGCAAACTACAGGAAAAAAGAGATTCCACTTCAACAAGAACTTCCTGAGAGTAAGCTCCCTTGAAGAGTGGTGGAGTCTCCTTCTTTGGAGGTTTTTCAATCAGAAACTGGAAGAGCAGTTTTGTTACTGGCCCTCAGTTACCTTCGCAGATGATCCTCTTGAAACCCTGGATGACCTTGGTATGGCAAAAATGGCTATGGCGATGGACACAATTGCCCCTGAGTATCCCCTCTCAGAGTTGAGCTAAGCAAGCCATTTGGTTTACAAGGAAGCACGCAGTGATAAAATGAGTGGGATGAAAATTAAAGCACTGATGGCAGAATTATTTTTTTAAAAAAATATTGATTTCCTACCTTTCTCCCAGCATGAGATTCAAAGCGGCCAAAAATTTTAAGCAAACCCAACCAAACGTGGGCTAGAGCCCATTATAAGATCTACTCCACAGCAATGGTGGCAGCACCTTTGTGTCTGCACAGTGGAGCTGTCTTGAGTGGTTAGGAGCCTTTCCAAGAAAACAAAATTCAAATCAGGGGACAACTCAATGTGAGGAATTTACAACACACTTTGCAGATAAAATAGTTTGGATCCACTCGGATATGGATGGTGTAGTTGATACAGGTCCAGCAGATGTAATCTTGGCTCCTGCTTATCCTGTATTATTGGATATGTTTCAGTGTGTCCAGGGGGAGTGGAGAATGGCTCACTGCAGTGAGGCAGGGGTCCATCCTGCCTAAAGGAGGCTGTAGAGAGGCCATTACTGGAAAAAAAAGCATGAATCCCAATTACCAACTTGTCTTCAATATTTCTTTTTTGGGCAAGGTGCTAGAACGTGTGGTGACATGAATCTCTGAATTCAGCTTCAGCCGCTGGCCTCAGGTTCTAGCATCACAAGAGACAGAAACAAACTCCCTGTCCGTTGCATTGTTTTATACAGCTTATATCATGTCTTCCTCACTTGTCTTTTTTCTAAACTAAATAATCCCAAATTGTGTAATCTTTCCTCACAAGAAAGAGTTGGCCCTCTCTCTTTTTCTGCCCTGTTTCCAGATTTACAATAGTCATTTTCAGGTGCAAAAGCCAAAACTAAATACAGTGGTCCCTCCACGTTCGCTGTGGTTAGGGACACAGGACCCCATGAAAGTGAAAACACCCCACAAATAAAAAACACTATTTTTTTAACCAGAGAGAACACCTCTCTAGGAATCTCTAGATCCTCCAATGCAGCTCTATGGTCAATATCTGCCTAGAGAAGTATTCTCTCTAGAAATCTCCACATCTTCCAGTGCAACATTGGGCAGAAGTTGACCACAGTGTCATGCTGGAGGACCTAGATATTCCTAGAGAGAATGTATTAAACAAGTCCATGAATGACCAAATCCACAAAAGCCAAATCTGCAAATGCAGAGAGCTAACTGTACTGTGTTTCAAGTGCAATTGCATCATAAATTTGCATAAGTGTAGTAGGATGCCAACATTTTATTTTTGATTCCTCTTTATAATTATGCCAAAAATGAAATTTGTTTTGTCTCCACATAAGCCCTAAACTGGGTTTCAACAATCACTAGCCACAACATCAACACTTCTCTTTCAGTCAGTAGCCATCACCAGCTCAGACCCTATTAGGAGACATCTGAGGCTGAGACTTTTTGCTCTAATGGACATCGCTTTACATTAGCTTCCACAGAACCACATTTGCCATCTTGTTGTACACCCCTCTCTGTAGATCTTTTCAGATCTCCTTGCGGTTCTTTTTGTCCTAACTTCCCTAATGAATAAACCTGGCCATCTCACCGATTACCCATGTCCAGAATATTTATGAAGCAGTTTCAAATGCTGGGTCCTAATATAGGTCTTTAGGGAACTGCCGTGCTTTGGTTGCTTCACTGTGATAACTGACCATTTATTCCTGCTCTTCGCTTTCTATTTTTCAAACAATCACTGAGCCGAACAAATACTTTGTTTATCCCATGACAGCTAAGTTCTCTCAGGAGTCTTTGGTGAAGGACATTATCAAAAGCCCTTTGGAAGTCCAAGTAAACAATGTCTACCAGATTGTCTCTGTCCACGTGATTATTGACACTCTTGAGGAACAAAATACTCTACACACGTCTCTGTTCTAGCTGCTCACTTGGCTTTTATAATGGGCAGAATGAAATCAGCTTCTTTCTTATCACCCAGCCCAGAAACTCTGGGCAAGAAACAGCTGCAGGGCTGAGGAGCGAAAGCAATGAGGTGGCTGTGGGCTGGAGCTTGGCAGCTCCTCAAGGGTTTTCTGACTCTTCATGGGAGTGAGTTAAGTCCTGCTTTGCTTCAAAGCTCCCATAGACTTGCCTCAACATACAACAGTTCAACACAGTCCAATCCCATGCATGCCTACTAAAATCTCATTATGTTCAATAGGAAATTATTCCCAGGTAAATAGCATTTTCTTGAAATCACTTATTTTACACTCTATAATGAAATACATATGATCCTAAAAGCAACTACAGAGGGCAGTGTGCAAGTTCTTCTATCATCCAAACATCTTCATTTTTTTCTGGGCATCTGGAACTCCTATCTCGTGGTTACAATACAAGAGGTGTCCCTGGGACATATTAAATTGACTATGTGCTTCTAGTTCACCCAAGGACTTGTGTACTACCACAATTGGACTCTCACTGACTTTGAATGCCAGTGCAACATCTTGTTTTGTTGCAGTCACAGCTTGTGCTAGTGGAAGGAATAGTACGCTTGATCCGATTCTATCCCCTTTTTGCATTCCCTGACAAACCACATGGTTTGGAGGAGAAACACTGCTAATCCCAACATCAGCAAACCCATGATGGAGACTATAAGCAGCGCATACCATTCACTTGGATAGTATAGAGCAGGATGTTATTCTGTTGAGGTTGGATGGTGCCTTCATTTTGTAAGCAACCAGGAGTCTAGCCAGAGTGTCTCAATGTTTATGCCATCTGGTTCTCTTTCTCCTTTCCCTCTCCAAAGATGCTTTGACAGCAAGTTCCTTTTGGCTGCTGAGTTGGAAGCTCAGCTTGTTTGTGTAACCTTCCCCACCCTCTCCCCTTCCAGAATTAATCTGTACCAAGGGAGGTAAACCAAAGCAGGAAAAACAAGAGAACTTGGCTGCAGACAAATATTCTAGACCCTTGTGGTAAGTATCCTGTTCTCCCTGTTTAACTCAGAGGAAAGTCTGCTCCTCATCCCAGCTATTTATGTATCTTCTCAAGCTATTTTTGTGAAAGAAGCATGCTGGGAACATCAAAGAGGACAATAAGCTTGGATTCTTCCCAAAAATAAATTAGAGGTCCCAGTTCATGCACCCCTTAACTGGAGCTTACCATGGGAAGCAATATGGACACGAAAGGCCTAGTTAAGTATGATGCAAAAAGACGCAAAATTAGCTATCAGCTAATTTTAGTTAATTAGTCATCTGACTTTTAACAGATAGACAGATAGATAACATCTATCTCCCCTTTAGCTTTTTCTTCTTGTTATCCTATCTGAGTAACACATCAACATAGCAAACTATAGCCCTCTTAACATACAACTGTTGCAAATGTTTTGTGCAGGGAGGATATCCAATTTAGTTTGCTTTACCAACTCCTTTGCTCATCCTTCTTCTAAAGCAGGGTAGAAGGCCACATTAGGCCCCAGCCAGGAACCCCTGGAGGGTCATACTCCCCATCACCTACTCCCAGAAAAAAAATTAAACTTTTTGAGTTCAAAGCCCTTTAGGGGACGGGCCATTTTCACCATGTTTTGTGGCCTTTCCAGGACACTTTCAGCCCAGTGCTTTGTTTAACAATTAGTAGTGTCATCCTGTTCTCTTCCTGTTTCAAAAAAGTGCTCTCTTGGGCCTCAATTGGCTCAGCATGAACCAAAAACATGTTGGAAATGCCATTTCCCCTGCCCCCTGATAGGACATTTTGGGGCAAATAAAACATTTCTTTGACCCCCTAGAAGGTCCCGGGGGCCTCAAAACATGGTGGTAATGCCCTTCAAACTCGCTAGAGAGTTTTGGGGGGCATTTTGGTTCAAAAACATTTTGTGTAAAAAAATATTGACACTCCTTTTTGGGAGGCTGTAGGAGCCACAAAAATGGCTGGCCGCACTTTGCTCATCCCTGTTCTAAAGCATTTTCTTTTTCTTCTGGAGCAGAGGCACACAGACTGCAACTCACAGGCTGAATATGGCCCATTTTTATGGCCCTTGAGCTCACCCCAAACCCTTTGGAGGCCCCCTGAAAGATAAAGACAAGACACAGATCCTGCACTAAGCAGGGGGTTAGAGTCAAAGGCTCATAAGGTCCCTCCAAGCTCTGATTCTGTAATTCTACATATGTATTGTGTATGCAGGGTTTTTAAAAAAAGGTTATCTGCCAGTCCTCAAAGTCTTCATGAGTGATGACTTTGTACAAACCTCATCAGCAGATTTCCCACACATCCACATCTACAAATCAAAACCAGAGATGGATTTCTGCTCACTTTATACATCTAAGAAGGCTGGGGGCCTCCTGCCCAGATCTTCAAGGCACAGAACTGGCCTCAATCCCATCAAAGTTTCTTAGCTCTGGGCCACATACAAAGGAACAGAAGCCTAACTGAGGGTTTAGGAGCTAGAGGCCAACCTGAGTTAGGGCAGAAGTACTTCCAACTGAAAGTGAACATACGGTTCCAGTCTTCTTTTCCCCCAATATATATATAGATGGGCCTATCTTCTCCTCTGCATATTGTAAGAAAAATAAAGAACACAGGAAATATTTGCATATCTGCCATTTTCCAAGACAGACACTTAGCAACAGGTGTACTAATGGTCCCAGCTTTTACATTGGCATAATGCAACTGTTGAGGTGGGAAGATGAGGAGTTAATAAGAAGGGATTGCCAGCTGCTATGATCTGTGGAAGGAAAGTTATAACAGAGATGCAGTTCCACTTACAGATGACTCATGATTTACTAGTCACAGAATTTCTCTTTGTCCTTGCTTTTTGTAATGCAAAAACAGTTTTGCTTGGGTTCTGAACTAATCTTTTGGGGTGCTCTTGAGCTCTATTTAGTTGTACAGCAGAGTATGGCAGCTCCAACTGAAGAGTTGATGGATGCCGGAATATGGAATGCCCTGCTTATCACACACCGTAGGATTTATTATTCAGCCGAAAACGCAGGGTGCATAACAACAGCCATTAGTCCAGAGAGGTGTGCAGAACTCTTAAGTAGCAGCATATCTTCCAGTGCACCATCTACAATCATTACGTATCTCAGAAGCCGTTGTCAGGATATTCAAAGAAACTTTGCTCACTGTTCCATTTGATGGTTTGTCCAAAAACTCAGAGTGTTTAATCTGGCAGCCTTGCTAACCTCCAACACCCTTCACTACCCAAAATAAACTCTTCAGACCAGTCTGCAATTCTTAGTTTCCTTCCTCCTTGGGTTCCAACCGGCTTTGTTTTTCCCAGTTTTAAAACCCTGGCATTCAGCTCAGTGTAATTACACTAAAGGCATGATGAATAATGCATTTGCAGGCAGCAAGTGACACTTTTCAATTAAGGCAAGGAAATTACCTTCATTATCTCCTCTCAGATAAAAACAGTGTAGAAACGGGATGAACTCTTTTCACGATTCCAGACTCTATATGGTCAAGAAATCTAGCAACGTTAGATGCTGCAGTGCTCAACTTTGTTGGCTAGGAAGCAGTAATGGGCCAACTGTTAATCATCATGGCTTTCTTTTTTTCTTTTTAAACTGGTGAACCCTTGTTTATTGGAAGCATGCCAACTGAGAGATGGCAGGTACACATCCCCACTTGACTGGGGCACGGCAACTGTGATGGAAGTGGGTTGGTTTCTGTGGGTTCACGGAGGGAGCGCTCACAGGAACTGGGGACACGATCAGCTGCTGCTCTCCCCCAAGGTGTGCTTGTCAAAGAGATATTCTCCAAGCCCACCTTGGGCGGATCCCAGCCGGCGGAGACTGGTAATGTAGTCACCCAGGACTTGGATGGCTTTGACTTGCTCGTCAGGATAGTGTGTTTCCAAGAAATCACACAGATGTGGGTCTCCCTGTTTGCTTGCCAGTCTGTGCAAATCCAGGAGTGCTTTGTTTACACTCTTTTCTAGTTGAAGAGCTGCCTCCATGGCGTCAAGAGTTGTGCCCCAAGCATCCTTTTCTGGCTTCTTGATATCTTGCAGAAGTACCTGGCCACCACGCTGGCTCTGGAACTTCAGCAGCTTCTCCGCATGTTCCCGCTCTTCATGCGACTGTGACCGGACAAATTTGGCAACATGTTGAAGGGTAACATCATCCTGGTCAAAGTAGGAGGACATGGAGAGGCAGACGTAGCTGGCATAGAGCTCCATGTTGACCATTCAGTTGATGGCAGCTTCGCAGTCACGGTGGTAGTTCTGACAGACCTGGGACTCCATTTTGTCTGGAAGGAAGGATGGCTGGCTGGCAGCCAGTCAGTGGGTGGGTCTCTTTCTCTCCCTGGGAAGTGGAGCAACAAAGAAATGAGAAGAGGCTGGTAATTCTGTTCAAACACTGTTGAAGCAAGAACCCAGCTCTCGACCATGGCTTTCAAATATTGCTCCAGGGAACACCAGAAATTTATCAGGGACTTTTCATTCAAAATGGCAGTTGATTTTTTTCATTGACAGATGGTTTTCCCATCACTACTGATCTTCCCTTACAACACATGGCTGCAAAGCAGAATTGGATGTACAAGTGGGCATTGTTACATGCTGCGAGGCAACAATGAGAATCAAGAGGCCTGGTGAACGAACTGAATCTGTGCTTAGAACAGAATCTTCAATAACATTTGGGGGTTCTACCCACATAGAAAGTGAGTGTAGTGGCTTCCAAAGCAAAGAATTCTTTTATGGTTCTAGTTCCATGATCAGCCTTCACCACATCCTTACAACCACACATTTTATAGACCAACTGTACAGAAAGGTGGGTCTTCCAGCAAGAAGCAGCCAACATCTTTTTACCATAATTCATGTCCCATCCTGGAATACAAACGTCATCATTTAGAAAGGCAATTATATATATATATATATATATATATATATATATATATATATAAAAGCAAACCCTATTTTATAGCAACAAGCAACACAATCATGTTCTTCAAGATGATTTGTTCTGTTCCCCTTTTCTTCCAGGAATTCTTGGTCACTGGAATTTAAAAGGACTAGAGATGCAGGACACATGTGCTGGGAAAAGGAAAGAATTCAGTAATTTTATGAGTGGGACGCTTCAAATAGGATCCTAAATACACATACTTGGAAGGCCTATGGAAACCAACCAGGCATACAAAGAAATCTGTACACTGAGACAAATCTAAAATACTGGTGAAGCCAAAAAGATCAAGACTAACTGAGAAACAATTGTTTGAATGCCTCCAACACACCTTAAACACCTGTCCCCGTCCCCCTCAAGGGGGAGGGAGGGAGAAGGAACTGCGCAACAGTTATACAGCTTAGCAATAAAGAAGCTGTACTTTCCAGGTTTGGCTAACATTAGCTGAGGTAGCAGCTCCTTCTGTTCCATCCCATCTATTCATTCTCCTAGCTATCTGCCAGGAGCAAAACGGTCCTGCTGGTTTTAGCAGTTAAGAGGGGAAGGTACATATCCACTGCAATTCTCAAGACATTTACCAACGAGTAAGTTACACCATAAAAAGTGTGACTGAACAAGTATGAATAGGATCCTACTTGTGTGCTTTTGAAGAACTGCATTACATTTTCTCAACTCTTGGGAATAAGAGGACTAGAAATCTAGCGTCCAAAGAGGAAGTTCTCTGCCTTCTGGTATTTTCACAGAAACCATTCCCAAACCATTCTAGCAGAGCCACTGTTTGCCTATTTGCAATTCTGGGGCAATAAGTTATTCTAGCAGCTGCCTCCAGTTCCCAAATGGCAAAGCCATGAAAGCCAACCCAATTTGGCTGAAAAGGGTAAAACAGTAATTAACAGGGCGGAGGGGCGAAACAAAATCCAACCACCAAAGCCAGGCGGACAAGACACAGACCACTACTGTTGATTCCAGGACTTCTTGTACTTTTCAGAAAGTCTGCAACATCCATTACTTGATTTTATTTTTTATATCCTTTTACTGTTTTTGGAGGGAGCCTTTGTAAGTACCTCAGATAGGTCTCAGCAACACATATGTATTCTGCTTTGCCTATGTTTAAATAGTTGCTGGAGTAAGTTCCCTGGCAATAGGAGGGGAAGCATAGAACTGCTCCAGGCTGACATTATTTCTACCCTTCTGTCCAAAAAAACAAAGCAATATCACTGAGGAAATTAACAAGATGTCATTATTTGAGTTAATTTTGTAGGGTGGGTCTGTATGTAGCTGTGATTAGGCACACTTCCCACTTTAATGTGGCAGCATGCACACTTGACCCCAGATTCTCCCCTTAAACACTCTACTATCTCCCAGCACCAGACTTCCTCTATTGGCAAAAGGCCTTCCTTTCATGTTGTCTCCTGATTTTCCTCACCACATGGGACTTCTGGTCTAAGCCAAACTGCCTAGCAACCTCTACTGTGTATGGACCTAACGTCTCCCCAAAGGAAATTAGGTTTTGATGACAATCCAGGCTACCAAATGCTCACTTAATACCTTTGGAGAATACAACTCGCGACCAGGTAGGAATGATTCCATTCAAACAAGCACATGCTGGTTTGAAATTTGAGAATTTCTTTGTAAAACTACAATATTATGGTCTTTTACCCCACTCTCACCATCCCAAACTGTTCCTCGTGGCCCGAGAACTACACCCAGGCACTTTCTTGGAGTCATAATGGATGTTTAGTTTGTTTAAGTTTACTAAAATGCCCAAGTCTAATTATACTTAAAGTCATACATTTTCCTGGAAATATTCTAAGCAAAATGTTGTTGTGGTGATTTTGCCTTGGCAAGACTTATGAAGGACAATTCCCAAAAGTACTGAACACCAAGAGCATCACTGAAAAAGTACTTAAAGTTGCATGTGAAAAGGTTTTATTTTCTACTTCTGTAAGTGAATAGCCATTCTTAAACATGCAGAAGAATGCCAAATTAAACCAAGTAGACTTCAGGACCCCACAACATTTTTGGTTCTCATAGGCAACTGACTCCTGTACTTCCTGCAATTTTCTGTCAGATTCTCATTGCTGCAAAGAAGCACTGAAAGGCACCCTGGACATACATACCAAAGGCTTGGAACCAAGCAATGAAGATGTTCATTGTGAAGTGCTCCAGTTTCTGCAAGAGACACTGTCCCTTCTTCCTTACTGCTCAGTGTATCTTCCTCCCACATGCAAAGTTTTATGCATTCTATTTTTCACTATATCTAGTTCCTTAAATTTTTAGGGCGCATTACAGAGCGCCCAAAACCGGCGCTCTGCTGGCGCCGCTGGTTGCTGCGTCCGGGTACCGCAGCGGACAAACCGCGCAATTCCCAGACACAACAAAAAGAAGCCGCAAAAAGCTGCTTCTTTTTGCACCCCGGAAGTGGCGCCACAAGTCACTAGTCGCGCACTCGCAGTGTCACTTCCGTCGCGCGACATGCAGGTGCTAAGAGTCCAACGGCATTGTGATAGTGGCGCCCATGTAGAACGGGTGTCGCCATTTTGTATGTGCCGAGTGTGTGCTAGGGTTAAGGGCGTCCAAAAAGGGCACCCCTTTCTAACCCTAGTACGCGCTTTGTGCGTGCTGTACTTTTGGCCTGTGCAGAACGGGCCGTTGTATTTTAGATTATTATTTATTTTTGTAAAATACCTTATAAAGACTTTATTCTAATAGGCAACCATATAGTTAGATTTTTTTTAAAAAAAAAGTCCATACAGACACATAGAGCAAACCTGGCAGTCTTGGTTCCTTCACAAGTATAGCTAACTAGCAAGCGGAGAAGAATAACCCTGGATCGCAGGATCCCCTAACCAAACTGCTACTTGGCCCCGTTCTCTTTTGGACTCTGCATAGACTGAAAAGAAAGGGGGGGAAAACAGGGCATTTGGGGGACCACAAGTTGCCCACTTGTGCTTCAAAAAAATTAGAAATTCCACAGGCCCTGCCTGCCAGGCATACATTCTGAAAGGCACCATGCTGCAACTTCAGACTTATCATTGGGTGCTTATCGCATTCATCACATTCAGGCTTACATTTAAAAAACTATCTTGGATTACAATACTTGAGGCTAGCCTGTGAGGCAAAGCTTATGAAAGATTGAGATTAATGCTGGGTATGGGAGTGTGAAAGAGGTCCTTTTACACTTACACCTACAGTGCTATGATTCCACATTACTGGTCATAGCTGCATCCTTTGGAACCCTGGGATCTGCAGTTTAGGGAGGGGTGCTTAGCATTTTCAGCCAGAGAGCTCAAGTGCTTTGCCAAACTACAGAAGCACTGACAATCATCTTTGAGAATTCCTGGAGAGCAGGAGAAGACCCAGCAGACTGGAGGAGGGCAAATCTTGTCCCCATTTTCAAAAAGGGAAAAAAGAGGGCCCAAACCATTATGATCCAGTCAGCCTGACACCAATCCCAGGAAAAATCCTAGAGCAGGTCATTAAACAGACAGCCTGTAAGCACTTAGGAATGCTGTGCTCACTAAAACTCAACATGGGCTTCCCAAACATAAGTCATGCAAGCCTAACCTTATCTCTCTCCTTTTTTGACAAGTCACCTTGATAGATGAAGGGAATACTGTGGATGTAACATATCTTGATTTCAGTAAGGCTTCAGACATGGGCCCTCATGATATTGCAAACAGACTGGTAAAGTGTGGGCTAGACAATGTGACTGTTAGGGGTGACTAATTAGTTGACCAGCTGAACCCAAAGTGTAACTCAACAATGGCTCCTCTTCATCCTGGAGAGAAGTGTCTAGGAGGGTGGCACAGGGTGTCCTGGGCCCAAGTGCTGTTCAACATCTTTATCAAAGACTTGGACGATGGAATAGTGGGGGAAATTGCAGATGACACCAAATTTCAAAGATTAGCTAATATCCCAGAGGACAGGATCAGAACCAAATATGACCTTAATAGATTGGAAAACTGGGCCAAAACTAACAAAATGAATGCAAACAGGAAGAAATACAAAACACTACATTTAGGCAGGAAAAAAAGGAAATGCAGATATAGGATGGGTGACACCAGATTTGACAACAGAACATGTGAAAAGTATCTAGGAGTCATATCAGATGACAAGCTGAACATGAGACAAAAGTGTGACGCAGCAGCTAAGAGAGCCAACACAATTCTAGGCTGAAAATATTTGAAGGATGTCATATTCAGGAGGGAGCAAGCTTGTTTTCTGCTGCTCCAGAGATTAGAACACAGAACAATAGATGCAAGCTACAGAGGGAAAGATTCCACCTCAACATTAGGAGGAACTTCCTGACAGTAAGGGATGTTTGACAGTGGAACACACTCCCTCAGAGTGGTGGAGTCTCCTTCCCTGGAGGTCTTTAAGCAGAGGCCGGATGGCCATCTGTCGGGAATACTTTAATTGGGAGTTCCTGCATGGCAGAATGGGGTAAGACTGGATGGCCCTTGTGGTCTCTTCCAACTCTATGATTCTATAGTGTGGCCCGCTACAAACGGGCACCCAAGTATGTACTCCATACGTACTAGTGTTGCCTGGGGGCATCTCTTTTAGACGCCCGCAACCCTAGTACATACAGAGTACGTACAAAATGGCAATGCCCTGTTCACATGGGCGCCACCATTTTGACGTAATGGATGCCTAGCGTCTGCACATCACAGCACCCAGGTGACGTTATGAGTGTGCCTATGGCACACTGCAGCATCACTTGCGCGCCACAAAAAGGCCACTTTTTGCGGCTTTTTTTTCCACCGCCGGGAAGCCTCGCCGTTTAGAGGTTGGGGCTTCCCACCGGCGGAAATGGAGGCAGCGGCAGCCAGCCCTTTTTGGGCAGTCTGTATCCCACCTTAGTCTTCATCTAGAATACTGGGTCCAGTCTGGGCACCACAATTCAAAAAGGATGTGGACACAATGGAGCATGTCCAGAAGAGGACAATCAAAATGGTGAAACATCTGGAACCAGAGCAACTTAGGGAGCTGAGTATGTTTAGCCTGGGAAAGAGAAAGTTAAGGAATGAGGTGAGAACCATGTTTAACTATCTGAAGGAAGTTCATATTGAGGATGGATCAAGCTTGTTTTCTCCTGATCCAGAGACTAGGACATGGAGCAGTGGATGCAAACTACAGGAAGAGATTCCACCACAACATTAGAAAGACCTTCCTGACAGATCTGATCAACCATGAAATACGCTTCCACAGAGTGTGGTAGAGTCTCCTTCTTTGGAGGTTTTTAAAAAGAAGCTGGATGGCCATCTGTTGGGAATGCTTTGTGTATTCCTGCATGGCAGGGGCTTGGACTGTATGACCCGTGTGGTCTCCCCCAACTTTATGATTCTACCGTAAGTAGGCTTAACATGTGGCCAGTGTCCAAGGAAAAAAGTGAACTCTAATTCCAGAGTAGAACAGCAAAGAGAGCAGCCCTGATGGGAAAGAGCAGATTGTGCTGTGCTTATTTTAGTGGGAGGAATTATGCATGCCAGATTGTTTCCACATGGGACATGGCATAGGTTACTGCTCCTTGCCGCCATCCACCAGTGTTCTGGGTTTTGCTCTACCTCCTTTTAAAGTAAGCTCCCTATTATGCATTCCAGACTAAAGACATGTTTCTGGCTAGCAGGCAAATGGTCCACTCCAAGATTAGCTGAACTCACCCTTTTCCCCCCTCCAATCAAATCTCTAGTTTTTCCAAGCATTTCCACAAAAAAACAGTGAATTGCAAAGACCAGCAGTGATGGAGAACTATGAGTAACAACCTCACTTTTGAGATCAGACTCAGAACGAGGTGGGCTTGAGTCAGAGGAAAGAACATTCAACAGCCATTTTGAGCTCTTGTGGAAAATATTTTCAAAATCAACAGACGTTGTGACAGGAGATTTATCACAGAAAACATTTCCCATGATTGAGATGCTATTCTCATTTCACTACTCATTAAAGATGACAATTTATTTATAACATGAACCCTGCTTTAGCCTAAAGCAAGATCTGTAAGGAAGGGTTTCAGTAATGATAAATATAATCCATACAAAGTAAAGAGGAATACATATCATGTGTATTCTGTACAGAAACAAATTCATTTCCTATAGGTAAAAATTAATGTGATCTGTACATAACAGGTTATAAATAGCCCATTGTTGGTATGGCACACTTACATCTTGCCTCTCCTTTCTAATCATTTGTATTTGTTTCTGCTGTGTGCCTTCAAGTTGTTTCCAATTTATGGCACCAAGAAACCTATCACAGGGTTTTCTTGACAAGTTATCTTCAGAGGGGGTCTGTCTTTGCCTTCTTCTGAAGTTGAAAGAATGTGACTTTCTTGAGGTCACCCAATGGGTTTCCATGGCCAAGGAAGGACTCAATCCTGTGTCCTCAAGACAAGCTGGTGGAAGAGAGGAAGCAGAAACAGGGATATTGGGAGCTTGTAAACAGCCGGGGGTAACAGGCCTAGACATCAAGATTAATAAAATGAGAATGTTAGAGGAAGTTGAGATGTACTTATCTAAAGGAAATATTGACAGCAGAAGAGAAGAAAGAGCATCAGATAGGTGGTGGTGAAATCAAGACTTAAGGAAAGAAAGGGAAGTGATAGAGTGAGTGAGACTCTCCTGAATGCTGACCTTCCCTCCCTCTTCCCACTGTCCTGGGACTCCTTGGAAGTAGCAGCAGCACCTTCAGCTCAGCAGAGAGAGAGGTGGAGCAGCATCCCCTCAGCCATTCCTCCCTCCCTCACCCTTAGAACCTGGGACGTCCAGAGGCTCTTATAGCTACCCTTCTCCTCTCTCATCTCCCTCATGTCTTGGGATCGTCAGCCCATCCCATCCAGCACTGTTGGACTGTACCTTTATTTTTCTGCTTTTCTACATTCTCTCCTGCCATATGTTTGTCACCCAAACCTCTCTTCCCCATGGCTCCTCGCACCTCTCCTTCTCCTTATCTCATCCCTATCCGCCCCCTCCCTATCTCCAAACTCCCATTCTCCTGCACTCTCTGGAACTGCCGCTCCGCTGCCCCAAAAGCAGTGGCAATCCATGATCTTTTTCTGTCACAATCATTCAATCTTCTTGCCCTCACTGAAACCTGGCTTCCAGCCCACGATACTGCTACCTCTGCTGCCCTTTCTCTTGGCGGTCTCACCTTTACCCACACTGGCGTCTGAAGCTCAATATGTCCAAGACCGAGCTTCTTATTTTCCCTCCTAAGCCCACCCTTCACTACTCCTTTTCTATTTCTGTCAATAACGTCTCTATCCAGCCGGTCCAGGAAGCCCGCAGTCTTGGTTTCATCTTTGACTCCTCTTTGTCATTTATCCCTCAGATCCAGACTACAGCCAAAGTCTGCAGATTTTTTCTCTATAATATCGCCAAAATCCATCCATATCTCTCAGCTTCTACCGCAAAGACACTGGTCCATGCCCTAGTGGTCTCACGACTAGACTACTGTAATCTCCTCTTGGCAGGGCTTCCCCTCTCTCATCTCCACCCATTAATTTCTGTTCAGCATTCAGCTGCATGCATTATTTCACTCGCTCGCCGTTATGATCATGTCTCCCCTCTGTTGTCCTCCCTTCACTGGCTCCCTTTTCCTTTCCGCATCAGGTACAAACTTTTGCTACTCACCTTTAAAGCCCTGCATGGGCTGGCCCCTCTTTATTTAACCAATCTTCTCTCTCCCTACATCTCTACTCGCACTCTCCGCTCTAGTAGCCAAAGTCTCCTCTCCCAACCCAGGATCTTCTCTGCCCCATCCCGGATCCGTCCCTTCTCTCTGGCTGCCCCTCATTCCTGGAACCTTCTTCCTCTGCATGGCTCATCACTTCCCTAACCAGCTTTAAGGCTGAGCTGAAAACCATATTGTTTAGCGAAGCGTTCTCAGGGAATTTGTGATTGTCATCTGGCTGGCTGATAACATTTGATGTGATGTGATTTGTTTTATATTTGATGTTTTTAATTTGTTTTTCTTTTCTATATGTAATTTTATCTATTCCCCTTTTAATTGTTACTATCTTAGAATGTACACCTTGGGCAGGCTTTTATATACTCTTTAATTTTACTGACTTTGTACAGCGCTGTGTATAATTACAGCGCTTTAGAAATAAAGTTTAATAATAATAATAATAATAATAGTCCAGTTCTTCCTGATGTTGTTGGACTGCAACTCCAAGCATATGTAGAATCATAGAATTGGATTGTGTATGATTCCTGTCACAACAAATCTGGAGGGCCATGTGATTTCTACCCCTGTGCTATAGGCAAGAGTGGGACAACCAGTGGAAAGCACTTTAGGACCATTGAGGTGGAGCAGAGGAAGCGATGTTCCAAAGATTCCAATGAGCAAGTAACATCTTTGTTTTAGATACTAGCATAACCTGGGGCGGGAGGGATGAATCCCAAGAATCAAAGAATTCATATGTAAGAAAAGACCAGTAGCAAGTTAGATATTCAAGATACAAAAACAAGTAAGATGTTCGGAAGAGACAATGGGGGGGGGGAGTACAGAGCCAAAGCAGCCTCTAGGAAAAAGCTCAGGGAGGCAGCTTTAATGAGGATGGCAGGAAATACCATTGGGATGGATCTGTCAGGAGCAACGCCTCTGTCACTTCAGCTGGCATTATTTTAAAAGTGGCTTCTGGACAGTGGGTGGCCATGTTATGTGCATGGATTTTTCATTTTAAACCTCTGAGGGTTACGTTGAATTAAAGGCCTGTACAGATCATAACAGTAGAAGCCGTATCTGTGTTTACTTGGTAACTGCCTTTCTGGCCTTTAAGAGGTTTCCACCTGCTCTCTAACCAGTTATCTCGGTGGCTGGCAAGCTGTGAGAGACAAAAAGCCTGTTGTAAGCCCACTTAGCTGTGTGTCTGCATGAAGATTTGTGGTCAACAGACAGATGTGCTGAACTGACTATTATATTTCAAACCCACTCTGTTATTTGCGGAGGGGGAAAGAGGCCAATTGCCCAGTGGCACATTCCCCCTTTGGCCACCCACAAGTCTGTACTCATCCCTGGCGTTTGGCCAATAGCTCCTTTGCAGGTACTCTCTCCAGCTATTGGCAAGTAATTCCACAATTTAATTTTCCCCCTCCCCAAACAACCATATTGGGGCAATGAAGAGTCATTTATGCCAAACTATAGCTTATGATGTAAGAGGCAGCGGAAAATCCAATTCCCCCAGCAATGCAATTACAACATCAAGTGCAGCTGTTTGTGCGGAATTACAGGCCTAATTTGGCTGTCTCAAGATAAAAACTGGAAAGAGGCAACAACAGGGAGGAAGTCTGCCCTTCATCTCCCTCCTACACTGATTGTCTTGGAGGACATTTTTGTTAAAAGTACGAGCCTTCTGTGCTTAATTTGGAGAAATGATTTCTGTCCTTCATTTCAGCCACTGTTTGGGGCTAGTAATACATGTTTGACAGCAACCTGATATGAAGTGAAAGGTAATAATGTTTACTTCCATGTCACAAAAAACTTAGCAAATGTAACACCAATGTTCCTGAAATTGACAGAGACACGTCTATCCATAGTTAGCCCTCCAGTTTGCTCTGGGACAAAGACATAGTTTTTGACCTTGCAAACCTGTGACTGTTTTAATGATCTTCCAGAAGCTCCTTATCTGATAAGAGCATGGTGGTATAAAGTATAATTGCACATATTTCAAACAGTCTGCTTGTACAGCCATTTCACATTTACAATCTTAGACTGTCTGGCCCTTTTTAAAGTTCATTATTTTCTGAGGGGGAATATTTCTTTGCTTATTGTTATTTAAATTGGATGACACATTTAATACTGCATGAATTGGAGCGGGGTCAACCTGGAAATGAGCAATAAAGTTTGTGAATATTTTTCAGAAGAGTCCAGAAGAAAGGAAGTGTTTGTAGGGCTAGGAAATACATGAAACCCAAACTGCCTAAGCAACAAGCTGAAATTCATACGTTCTGGAAGGGATTCTGCTCCAAGCATTTCTCAGACAGCCGGATGGGCTTGTCTGGAGGGGAAGTGAAGGTCGGCTCTTCTGATATGCTCCGCAGAAGCCAGGTTTTGAGTTTATCTGCACCAAGAGATATAAACATAACATTTTTGTTTGTCCAATATGATGCCAGCTCTGCAGCAAGAGAGCCTTTTCGCAGCATTGTGATGGTTCTTTTGCCTCTCCAGAGAATAAGGCACCCCTTTTCTGGTCTGCCTGCAGTGCAAGGACAAACTGACCCTGCATGCAACAAAATGCTGACAAAATGACACCATGAAAGAACTTTGATCCATAGGCCAGCTACAAAGGTGCTATTTTCCACTCATTTGATACACAGAGTGCCATTTTTAGGGGGGTGAAAGACGAGGGGGCAATAATACAATACACAGAAACAGAGTGTATCTCTTCTGTACTTGAAAGACATACAGTAAGGATTTACAGCAAACCTTGAACAAGGAAATTATGAAGGAAAACTAGAAACAGAAACTGCTGAATTTAATTATAGCCACAAATTCCAGTCATTTATGAACAAAGACGATGGCTTCATGGCACTCTACATGTATTAATACAAAAGTCCCTGTTACTGCAGATATAACAAAAGGAATCTTCTCAGAGTTTTGAATATGGGGGAAATGATTTTTGGTAAGCAGATAATAACAATTATTATTATTATTATTATTATTATCATCTATTATTATTATTATTTCCCACCTCTCCCAAGGATAGAGGCAGGATTACATCAATAAAATAATTCAATAATACAAATACAATTGATAAAGCAATAATACTTAATTTACCACATTCCTATTAGTTCTCTAAAAAATAGTTCATCGGTAGCCAGTAATCAAAGATGAGAGTGGAACATCATCGTAAGCTTTTATGTCGAGTCCGATGGATAAACCCGCCGGAAGAGATCCATTCTGAGTGCCTTCTTAAAGATCTCTTAAGGAGGTGTTCTCACTTGTGATTTAAAACGAATTTAAATACAGCGGTTCATTTTAAAGCGATTCAAAATACAGCGAGTGTTATCCCGCTTTTCAATTCGCTTTATTTGTATCGTTCCCATTTACTTAACGTTTTATTTTAATTTGCTGTAATTGACCCTGTTTCGTCCCCATTCAAGGATGAATCGGTGTATATTTAAACCGGTTTTGTTACTTTTTTGTTCACATTCACTTGTTTCGGCTGTCAATCAAAGTGACGTCATCACGACGTCACATTAATTCGGAGTAATATACACTGATGTAGCCTGTACCTGCGTTCCCACTACCTGGCCGTTTTTAATTCGTTATAAATTTCGCGTTTTTTTTAAAGAGCCAATCAGGAGGCGCTTATTCATCCTCTTCTGTGTCTCCCCATATTAACTGTCATAACTCAGTGCTAGGGAATCCTGGGAATGGTAGTTTATTATGGCACCAGCACTCTCTGGCAGAGGAGGATAAATGTCTCACAAACACAACAAACACAACCATCCCATAGTTCCTCTGGAAAGAGCCTCGGTAGCCCCAAATTCGCTTTGGCTGCCCCATGGGGAGAGAATCTTTGGGGAAGATTGCTCCCAGGGCTGCCTTGAAGTGGGGATATGTCCTGCAAAACCCATCCCATAGTTCCTCCAAAGGCCATCTGCTGCTCAGGCAGAGATGAAAAAGAAAAAAAGAATAGTTAAAAATGGTGTTCAATGGCTCTCCTCACACATTGGTCTATGAAAGAGGAGCAGAGGGGAGGTTGCAATCCACCGGAGGAAAGGCTATTATGCGAATGGAAGAAAATGGCACCAGCAATGCAGAAAGAAACCAAAGAGGGTGACACCCCCAGGCCAGCCCATCGCGCTCCGCTCCTTCCATCCAGTTGACCAGATTCAAAGGCCGAAACGTTCCTATTTAAATACTCTGAATCCTATCCCGAATCAAGGAAAAATTGTAGGTTTGACCCTTCTATTTTTTAAATCCGGATTATACGCCATTAACACGGATTAAATAAAAATCTGGTTTATGATTTGGATTTTAGTGGGAACGATTGCGGGTTACTCTGGAACTGTTCTAGAGTTAATTCGGTTTCTAATAGGAACGCTATACCTTGGATTCGATTTGTAACACGGAGTATAAGCCAGTGAGAACACCTCCTAAGGTATTGATGAGACGGATCTCTTCCAGTAGTCCTATGGGAAGTTGTTGTTAACCTAGTATTATGATGTTCCAGTAAGTACTTCCCTGATGTTCTAAGAGTGTAGGGCGGATTGTGTAGGGAGAGGCGTTCCCGCAAGTAACTCAGACCCGAGCCATGTAGGGCTTTAAAGGTGATAACCAACACCTTGTATTGCGCCTGGAAGCTAATTGGCAGCCAGTGAAGAGGTTATATGGTCAAAGCTAGATGTACCGGTGACCAATCTGGCTGCCACATTTTGGACCAATTAAAGCTTCCAAACTTGGTACAAGGATAGCCCCAAGTAGAGTGCATTACAGAAATCTAAATGAGAGATTACCAGTGCAAGTACCACTGCTTCAAGGTCCTTTGCAACTACCCACTGTAAAGATCTGAAAAACCTGTATCACCTCACCCAGGCCTTTGAAAATTTAGGACAAGCGATGTGGTGTGCTTCTTTCTGGATCCTATTACATTTTACCCCACCCCCACAACTGTATAAATATGCTTTGTACCTGAGGCTTTAATAACACTTGGTATTGGATATAAAGAAGCATATACATGAAAGCTCATGCAAAAATATAAAACAGTAATCTTAAAGGTGCTGCCACATTTATTTTCTTCCCCTTCCTTCCTACTTTTTATGCTGCAAGAGACTAGCACAGCTACTTCTTTGAAAACTACTGTGAGATTGCAGAACGATTCCCCTGCCACAGAATTTTATTGCGTCAACGACAGTTAAGCAAAACCACAGCATAATCTACAGCATGTTAAATGTTCATGCTACCACTAATCTACTGAGATAACAGACCTCAATACTTTGCTGATGGATTTTTTAAAAAATCACAACAAGTGTATGCAACTATCCTCTGTTCAGGGATGGGCAACTATGGTGGGTCTGGGGGCCACTTTTCTGCCCCTGGGACCCTGAAGGACCCTCAACTACTTCTACAGAAGTAGTTGAAGGCCATGATGGCTTAAAGAAACAAGTTGGTTTTTTTCCCATGTAAACCAACATGAGGGAAGGTACAACCAAATTTAGGCAAATTGCCTCTCCTGTACAGTCAGTCCTCCATATCCACTGATTTTTTATCCACAGATTCAAGCATGCACAGCATGAAAATATTCAGAAACAGCATAAATTCCAAATAGCAAACCTTAAGTTTCCATTTTATATGATAGACACCATTTTGTTATGCCATTGGATTCAATGGGACTTGAGCATCCACGGATCCTGTTATCCCGGGGCGGGGGGGGGGGGGATTCTGGAACCAAACCCCAGCAGATAGCAAGGCCCCACTGTCACTACAATTCAACTTCTTTGGCAAGAGAATGGTGCAGAGAATAGGAAAGGGCTGAGGGCCACAGAAAATAGCCAGGGAGGCTGCCTGCTCATCCCTATGTATGCTAAATGAGAGAATAAGCCTCACTCACACTTTTCAGGTGCATAAACTGTTGAATTTGTATAATGCAACTAGTAGAGAAATGTTTAATGTAATTGAAGGTGAAGCTTCCTGAATGCTATGGGTGGACTTGTCAAGCAACTTTGATTGCTAGGGTGGAGTGCAGTTTGGTGGGAGAATGCATACCTTTCTATTTAAGGGGGTGAAGGGAGGAATGATTTATGGTCAGGAAAGAAAAATATTTTACACACAAGTACAGAACAACCTTTACAAACATTCATATTGTTCCAGCCACTGAAGAATGAGAGACTTTCCATGCAGAACAAAAGATGCTGATGTTTTCCACAGTTCTGTCCAGAAGCACCTCCATACAAGGACCAAGAACAACTGGACCAGGATCTGAAAACAGCTTCATGTGTGCCACCTTGTGTTCATGTCTTTATGTTGCATCTTAAGTCCCAAACCCACTGCAGAAATAATCCAGTTTGAGACCGCTTTAACTGCCTTGGCTTAGTGCTAGGGAATCCTAGGAATTGTAGTTTGTTGTGGTATCAGAGCTCTCTGACAGAGAAGGCTTGATGTCTCACAAAACCATAGTTCCCAGGTTTCCCTAGAACTGAGTCAGAGCAGATAAAGTGGTCTCAAACTGGGTTATTTCTGAAGTGGGTTTTGGACCTTAGTTCTGAATTTCAGGAACTGACTAAGTGCTGCAATGAACTTTACGTCCCTTTAAAACTGGTGTGAGTAAATGTAACCCTGAGGAATATGCATCCTCCAATCCCTTAATTCCCCCCTTCCAGCAAAAGCAATTCAGCAGTAATGTGGTGTCAGTGTGTTTTGCCACTGATATTTAGTGGCAACTGTGCCTACAGTATTATCTGAGTTCCACTGGTGATGGGAAATACAATTTGTAACTGCCCCTGCAGAACAAATACCTTGCACCTCAAAAAGCAGGAGGTGGAGGAAACAATAGCTGCAGCCCCCACAACCCAGCCAGCAGCACTATAAAGCACAGCCAGCCTTCCTGAATGAAGGCACAGAGGCAGGCTCTGTGAAAGTGACAACAGTGACTAAGAAAACTGATTTGTGCTGTTTGAGACAAGGGTGGCCAGATGCTGGTCCATTCTCCCTCTTAAATAGAAAAGCATGCTTTCTACCACCCACACCTACCCCTGATTTATTAGAAGGAAATACAATAGGCCCTCCACATTCGCTAGGAATAGAGGCACAGGACCCCTGTGAAACTGGGAAAACCGCAAATAAAAAAAACACTACCTTTTTAACCTGAGAGAACACCTTTCTAGGAGTTTCTAGATTCTCCTGCACATCCCTATGGTTAACATTTGCCAGAAATTGGCCATTTAATAATGCTTGAGGACCTACAAATGCCTAGAGAAGCGTTTTCTCTAGTAATCTGTAGGTCTTCCAGCCCTACTCTATGGTCAATTTCCAGCAGAAACTCTCTGGAGGACCTAGGGATTCCTAGAGAACATATTAATCAAATCTGCACAAGTCAAAGCCACAAATGTGGAGGGCCAGCTGTATAAGCCATTGTCTCTGATCCAGCTCATATCTACACACACCTGTCCAAAACACTTCCTCTTTAGCATTTAATTCTGGTACTAATACAGGTACACTTCTGGTAATCAGGGTTCATTTTCCACTCCACCCTTCATATGCTACATATTGCTAATACTGCAAGCTGCGGCATGAGTTACCTATTATTCTACTGTTTACAGTGTCTAGTCTCTGAAGACTGTCTGTCTGCGTGCCTTTAAGTCACTTGTAGTTGCTTAGCAATCCCATTAATTTCATAGGGTTTTCTTAGGCAAGGAATATTTGGAGGTGGTTTTGCCAGTTCTCTTCTCTGAAATATAGCCTATAGTACCGGGTATAGCCTGGAATTAGTTGGCAGCCTCCCATCTAAGTACTAACCCAGGCAGACCCTGCTTAGCTTCCAAAATCAGACAGGATCTTCTGCCTTAAATTTAGGATTGCTAATGAAGTATCAGCATCTTCTACTGACATCTAGTGGATCCAAACCAAACTACAGCCCATACCCAGGTGCATACTTCAAGAACTGTTTTTAACCCTTAAGAATATTAATTTTAGCCGATCCTGAACAGCAGGGCTCTGCTTATCAGCTCTCATTCTTGCCCCTGTCAAGAACAGCCTGCAGCTCATTTTTTTACATAAACAAGATAACATGGCAAGCCTGTAAAAATCAAAAAACAGAGCAGACGCTAGGATAGCTCAAGGTGCTTCAATTAGGAAGTCAAATGCATCCGAGGAAGGAGACTTAAATCTACGAAAGCTCATGCTGCCAATTTCTTTCTTTCAGTGTGTCACATAGGTGCTACAAGATCTCTCTACATACTAGGAAATCAAAGTTTGGTTGGTTTTTTTAAGGTAATCCCACAGGGCTTTTCGGCACTCAACAGATTTATCAACCAATTTTACACCCACGTTCTACTTTTTTGTAGCTCTTATATAAAATTATGACTGGCTTTAATGTCCTTCATGCATCTATAAAAACTAGCATAAAGGTCTTGTAAACTACCTTTCCAAAAGATAAGCTAAAGCTTGTATTAATAAAGAATGTTTTAATAGCAGTGGCAGAAATAAGGGATCCCCTGCAGAACAGCTTGGGTGTTTTAACACCTGACTCACCCACATCCCACATTAACAAACATATTTTGCACTTCTACTCTTTGCAGAATGCTTCTGCCTTCCTCCTTACCTCCCAAGGAATCTGCATGTTTTTGATTTCTCAGGCATCAAAATAACTACACAATAATAATAATATCAAGGCAGGATTACAACCATAAAATAACCATAAAACAACAATAACATCTAAATGATATACAATAAAACAATAAATCAGCTAAAAATGCAATTCAAAACCATAAAAGCATAATCTAAAATACACAATTACGGTCAGAAATGGGATTTTTCCTTAAATTCTTTATGAGAGGTCAGGTGGGTAGGCCCGCCGGAAGAGATTCATCTTAAGTGCCTTCTTAAAGGCATCTAAAATGGTAATAAGACGGATCTCTTCCAGCAAGTTGTCCCATAACTTGGGGGCTATGGCTGTGTACGCTCTTTGGGAAGTTGTTGTTAGAGGTGGATTATGTAGGGAGAGGCATTCCCTCCAGTAACTTGGGCCCAAGCCATAGAGGGTTTTAAAGGTAATGACCAACACTTTGTATTGCATCCGGAAGCTAATTGGCAACCAATGAAGAGATTTTAGAACTGGTGTTATGTGGTCTGACCTAGATGTTCCAGTGACCAGTCTGGCTGCCGCATTTTGAATTAATTGAAGCTTCCGGACTTGGTACAAAGGTAGCCCCATGTAGAGCGCATTACAGAAATCTAAATGAGAGATTACCAGCACATGTACCACTGTTTCAAGGTCCTTTTGGTCCAAGTAGGGGCGCAGTTGGCATATCAGCTGAAGCTGGTACCAGGCACTCCTGGCCATCACATCCACTTGAGATGATAACTGTAGAGATAAGTCCAGGAGTACTCCCAAACTGCGAACTTTGTCCTTTAGGGGAAGTGTGACCCCGTCTAGGACTGGATGACAAAGAAAGTGTGTCAAAATCATTACTCAATTGCACCAAGTGAACATGGGAATTCCATAGAGCTCTCTCCTAGGTGGAGTCTGCCAAACCACTGAATTGCATGGGAGGCCAACAGGGATCCTAGATATTTGGGAACGTGGAGGGGATCCTTCCAGGAAGGCATTGTCCTCTCTCCAGTTGCTGAAGTCAAGACAGCCAGAAACTGAATAGCCAGTAGGATGGAACAACTGGTTCCTTTTTTTAAAACTATGGTGGAAGACTTACATGCAGAGCCCAAGCTGGTAAATTTAATTTGCATACTTTCAATCTTGTTGAAAGATATTATATAAATATCATAAGCAAATAAGTAACAGTGAGGTGAATACACAGAGGTATAGATAGTGGTGTCTCCAACCAGTAGTGGTGGTGGTGGGTGGCCAAAAGAGTGTGCTCGGCCCTGTCCTTTGTCACAGTGGTGGAGGTCTTCTCAGGAGGAGGAGGCCTCTGCCACCACAGCAAGCCAGGAGAGCCAACCAGGTGTCAAACCTCTTCTGGGGTGTCACCAGGTAAGATCTGCACCCCATCCCCCTAATGACACCACTGGTATAGGATAATCAACTAACCAGAAACCCTGAAGAAGCACTTTCAACCAGCATAGACCAGGGTTGGGCAACTTGTGACTGTCCAGTTGTTGTTGAGGGCAGTAACCATCCAAAGCCTTCCTGCAGACCTTGAACAGCTTCTATTTGAGAAAATATTTAAAGCAAAAGAAAGATGGAAGGGGGAAGAACAAGCAGTGCGGGTTCTTCCCCCACTCCATTTTTGACTATGTGGGGAGACAGCGGGTATGGGGCAATCCACTTGAGACATCCATCATCTCCCCACATGGTCAGAAATGCATTTCACTCGTGCAAACTCTATGCACCTTGGAGTGCATAGAGTTGGGAGAGGAACTAAGAAAAAGTGACTAGGTAAAGAGCCCAACACCAAGGAGAGACAGCACAGTCTGAAAGTGTTTAAGGCAAAAGAAGGAAGGGAAGGGGAAAGCCCAAGCAGAGTGGCCTGAAGCAACTGGAAGTGGGAAAAGAAAGTGTGGAATGTGTCTTCCAGTTTCACCCCTCTGAGCCTGGGTGTGTTTTCATTCCCACCCCCTCACCTGCCTTTATTTATGGGTCTAGTTTTCCTTCTTCTTTTCTGTCTGTCTGGTCTCTCTCCCCCACCCATCCCATTCATTTCTGTCAGGTATGTGTATTTTATTTCTCTCCTGGGAGGAAGTGAAATATGGCAGGGGTAAGCAAAAAGAAAGCTTGCCCTCTATGAAATGAATGTTCTCTTGGAGGGGGGAAATCCTGTGGGATTTGAAGATTTTACTTCTACCTTAACTTTCTGGTTCTTGGGAAAGTTCCTTGACTCTTGAGGTGAAATATGTATTTTGTGACAGGTTACCCCCTATGGCAAGTATTTTGTGAAGACATCTTCGATACTGTCTCAAAATTCCAATGTATCCATGACACCATGAAGACTGGAGACAGCTATGATCTATACCAGTGTTGGTGAAACTTTTAGAGGCTGAGTGCCCAAACTGCAACCCAAAACCCACTTATTTATTGTAAAGTGTCATGTGCCTCTGGCTTTCTAGTAACAAACTCTGGCAAACTCTGTGCTGGGGCGATGGCACATGTGCCCACAGAGAGGGCTCTGAGTGCACATGTGCCATAGGTTCGCCATCACTGAATACCTGGGTGACATGAGAAACTGGAAAACTTGGTTAACTGAAGAATGCACGCCCAGCCACTCAAGATTCCGCTCTTTCTTGCTTGCTTGCTTTCTCTCACTCACCCACTCACCCTTTTACTTGGTCTTGTATACCTCAACAAACCATAACATGCTTGAAGATAGAAGAAATGTTCTGGTAGGATTACAGGGCAAGGTTGATAGGATCACATCTAGCTGAGTCTAAAAATTCTCTGAAATCCAAGTTCTTTGATATCCATCTGGCAGAATAACATGGTCAAGGCCTGAATTTGTAGAATGGACTGTACAACTTCAGACTGCAGGTGCAAGAAATTTAAGTTGGGGAAAAAAACATCCATGCCCCCCGTGGGCACATAAAACACTAGCACAGCAGAGTAACTGTGTTAGAATATTTCTCCTTGAGGAACAAATATGTTTTGAATTGTTTGCAGGGATGTCATAAAGAAGAATGTCTAAAATGTAAAACCCTATCTAACATGACATGGTAAAGATTCTACCTCCTCATCCTGCTGTATTTGAAGCAGAAGAGGGCCTCAAATTGTTTTAAAAGTGATGTCATGCCTGCAAGAAAACCAAAATCTGTACAGAGTCGCACATAACCAGCTTCTGTAAGCCACTATTGACGCAAAGTCACAGGGAGAGGTGGGAGCCTTGCCCATTACCCTCAAGCAGAACACAACTGCAGGAGGAACAAGAGTAAGTCAGCTGTTGTTTTTATATCCTACTTGTGGCTTTTCAGGAGGTACTTAGGTAGTCCTTGTGGTACTAGGAAGACTTGATCTGAAGAAGCAGGTATCCTATTATTCACTGTTGCTGTGTGTTTTAAGACCACATTAAGGTAATTCTTCTCTAAACAACAACGTGCATCGAACAAAAGGACCTAGATTATTATGCCTCTAATTCTTCACATTTATACCTCACTGCTGGATCATGCTGCCTGCACTACAGATTTACATTTATTTATTGCTTAGAATCATAGAGTTGGAAGAGACCACAAAGTTTTCCAGTCCAACCCCCTGCCATGCAGGAACTCACAATCAATGCATCCCTGACAAATGGCAATCCAGCCTCTACTTAAAGACCTCCAAGGAAGGAGTGTGTTCCACTGTCGAACAGCCCTTACTGTCAGGACGTTCCTCCTAATGTTGAGATGGAATCTCTTTTCCTGTAGCTTGCATCCATTGCTCCGGTTCCTAGTCTCTGGAGCAGCAGAAAAGTTAGCTCCCTCCTCAATATGATATCAGTGAGGCCTGACCAAAGCAGAATAGAGTGGCACTGCTTCTTTAAAAAGGTTTTTATGTACTGGTCTATGGCTATAAAAAAGATCCTACTACTAAAGACTTTAAACTTTGAAATGCTTTCTTTTTGGTCTCAGTGGGGAAAAGAAGTCACAAGTCCTTCCATTAATTATTATTAATCAGCCCTGACATGCTGTAATCAACTCACCATCCCTGTAACAAATGTTCAATCAGACACATACATCTAAATTCAAGAGGGAAACATTTTTATAGCTGTGTTTCTCTTTTCTCACACACTCACACTCTATGGAATACATTCCTCCCCGCGCCCCCAGTGTACCAGATATGCAGATGGCACCATATTACTAGCAGAAAACATGACAGACCTGGAACAATTACTAAGGAAAGTTAAAGAAGAAAGTGCAAAGGCATGTTTACTGCTAAACATAAAGAAAACAAAAATAATGATCACAGAGGACTTACATACATTCAACAAAGTTAAGGAGGAAATTGAAACAGTTAAAGATTTTCTGTACCTTGGATCCAATATTGATGAAAATGGAGACAGCAGTCAAGAAATGTGAAGCCTAAGAATGGGAAGGACTGTGATGAAAGAATTAGTAAGATCCTAAAGTGCAAAGATAGGCAACTGGTAGTTCCCATCACTATGTATGGATGAGAGCTGGATAGTGAAAAAAGTGGATAAAAAGAAAACCAACTCACCTGAGAAGTAGTGCTGGAAAAGAGTGCTGAGGATACCATGGACAGTCAAAAAAGGCAAACTAATGGGTCCTTGGATACTCACCAGGGATCAGTTCTGGTCCATGGACTACTATTTTGGCACTGCTTTAAATAAACAAACTGTTCAGCCTACTGCAAGTTTGATAGATAATGGTGCTTTATGTTATTATTTTGTTTCTTTAATTTTAATTCACCTTTTTCCCAGAACAGGACTCAAGGCCCAGATGATTGTTTTATAAGACATGTCTTACAACTGCTATATACTGCCTTGAAACTTTGATACAGAGAAGGCTGTAATGGCCTCCAATCCAATTGTGAGCCCTAACCAAAAGAACATCATTGAATCAACTGGAGATGCAATATTTATGTAATCCCACTGAACTCCTGGGTTTGTTTTAATTGAGATTAGCAATATTAGATTTAGGCTACATTTTCTGGGAACATGGGAGACAGGGCTTTGGCGATGGCTGTTCCCAGGCTTTGGAGCTCCCTTCCCAGAGAAGCTAGACTGGTACCTTCCTGTCTTTCCTAGAGAAGGTAAAACCCTTTTTATTCTGGTAGACCTTTGAGAATTGATTTTTTCAAGGAAATAGGCCTTTTATAACATGCTAGACCTTTATTTGTCAGTGTTTTAATTCATTTGGTTTCACTGCCTTTTAACTTTTATATGCTGAAATTTCTACCTATGTTTGTTTTAACTGCAGTAAGCTGTCTTCAGTCTCAAATGGAAAAAAGGCAGGATAATAACAATAATTGAATAGAACACAAGTAATAGTCTGGAACACTTACTAATGGATTCAAATTACAAATAAAGAGATGGCTTGTAAACACTAGGTGAGACTTATTTTACTACCAGAGTGGTTCAACAGTGGAATAGACAGACGACTCTGAGAGCGGTGGACTCTCCTTCTTTGGAGGTTTATGAACAGGGCATATTTTGGGAGCTGTGTTTTTCTGCATGACAACCGCTTGGATTAGATCAGGGGTAGGCAACCTGCGGCCCGTGGGCCGGATGCGGCCCGGCGAGGCCTTGGGACCGGCCCCAGCCTGGTCCTGCTGCCGATTGCCACCGGGGCCTTTGGCCTCTCGTGCGCAGGGGCAATTGTCTATAGAAGCCTCAGAAACATGCATTTATATTAACGTTTTTTTAAAAATCAGCAAATTTTTTCACATGTCCTCCACTTTTTTTAAAAAAAAGTGTCCACCATTTGAAAATTTTGTCCTACATTTGTCCCAGTTTATTTATTTATTTAATTTATTTACTTATTTACTTATTTATTTTTTTGCTTCAGCCCCCCAGTTGTCTGAGGGACAGCAACCCGGCCCCCAGCTCAAAAAGGTTGCCTACCCCTGGATTAGATGGTCCTTGTGGTCCCTTTCCACTCTTAAGATACTATGAATATTTTTTAAAGAACCCAAAAATCAAACAAATAAAATGGGTATTTGGGAAGAAAACCCTCCAATAATGCAGGTGGTTAAGAAGAGAACCCCACCAATAATGCAGCCGTTTAGGGAGAGGTCCACTCAATAAAGCAAATGTTTAAGAAGAGACACCCCTTTCCCATCAGATGCAGGTATTTAGGAAGAAACCTTCCAATGAGGAGATGTTTATGAAGAGTGCCAGGAATGATGCAGGTCTATAGCAAGACAACCCCCCAGTAATACAGCGGTTTAGGAAGAGAACCCCTCCCCAATAATGCAACTGTTTAGAAACTGTTTAGAACTCACCAATGATGCAAGTCTATATGGAGAAGCCAAGAATACAGGTGGCGAAGAAGAGAACCTTCCTGCAATAATGCAGGTGTTTAGGGGGAACCCAATAATGCTGGTGACTATGAAGGGAACTCCCAATAATGCAGGTGTTTAAGCACATGATCACTAATGAAGCAGTTATTTGAGAGGGCTCCCAATGATGCAGGTGTGCAAGAAGAGGACCCTGCAATAATGCAGGTGTTTAGGGAGAGAACTTGCCCAGTAATGCAGATGTTTAGGAAAAGAGCCTTCAGTGATGCAGGTGCAAAGGGAGAGAACCCCCCCCCCCCAATAATGCAGGTGTCTAGGAAGAGGACCCCCCCAAAGTAGGTGTTGAGGATGAGCCCCCCAATAATGCAGATGTCTAAGATGAAAGCCCTCCCAATGATGAAGATGTTTACAAAGAGGCTCGCCAAGGATGAAGGTGTTTAGGGAGAGGACCCCCGATGATGCAGGTATTTGAGAAAACCTCCCCAATAATCCAGGATTTTAGGGGGGGGACCCAATAATAGAGATGGTTAGGAAGAGACCCCCCCCCCCAATAATGCAGATATTTAGGGAGAGATTCCCTCAATAAGGAGTTGTTTCAGAAGGCAGCCCCCAACAATGTAGGTGTTTAGGGGCAAACCCCTTCCCCATTATTATTGTTATTGTTGTTATGAAAGCAAGGATAGAGCTCCGCCGGGGCCCCCACAACAAACTCCAACTCCCAGAATTCCACAGCCTTGAGCCAGAGAAAGAGTGAAAGCGGTGCCAAACCGGGTTATCCCTGCAGTGTGGATGCAGCCATAAAGAGAGCCAAGTAAAAGGGAGCGGGGCGCAGGGCAGGGGGCCCTTACCGTCCTCCCGAGGCGTCCTGCTGCGTGGCCCCGGGGGCCTCCGGGGACGCTGGGCCTCCCTGGGCCTCCTCCTCCTCCTCCTGCTCCTGGCTCCCTGGGCGCCTGAAGGGGGCTCCCTCCTCGGCCAGGCTGGGCCTCCCTGCTGCCACCGCCGTCCTCCGCCTGCCCTTCCTCCTCCTCAGCGGGGGCTTCTCAGCCAGAGGGCCGCCGCTGCCGCTGCTCTCCATCCCGGGCGAGACCAGACTCGTCGCCATCGCCGCCTTTCCTGCCGAAGAGTTAAGAGTTAATGGCGGCGGCGGCGGCGGCTCAGGAAAAAGGAAAGGAGGAGGAAGCGGTTTGAAAATGGCGGCGGGAGCGCCGCAGCCAATCAGCAGCGCCCGACGGTTGCTAGGAGACGCCGCCAGCCTCCTTTGGGCCTAGTGCGCAGCAGGAAGCCTGGCCTGGAAGTAGGGGCAAAATAGGGGCAAACAACAACAACATTTTAAATACACACACAATCAGTATCCAAAATATACAAATCTTTCAATCATCTCTCCTTACTACACTATTACAATATATATACACACACACACACACACATTATAACATTCTACATATCCTCTATATAACAATATTAATAACAATAATAACAATAATAACATTTATTTCTATTTCCCGCCTCTTCCTGCGGATTAATAGTACTTGACCCAAAAACTTCCTTAAGTTACTTAACATTAAGGCCTCCTTCGCTGCATAAACTAAACATTCTGCATCATTTTTTCATCGAAATATTTCACAAAGGTTTCCTCAGCTTAATAATTATTTACATTTCTAATTTTTAGGATGACAGAGTTGGAAGAGACCCAAAAAGGGCCACCCAGCCCAACCCCCTTCTGCCATGCAGGAACTCTCAGTCTCACGCAATAACTGTCATTGACAGATGGCCATCCAGCCTCTGTTTAAAGACTTCCAAAGAAGGAGACTCCACCTTTATCCAGTTTGTTCCTCTGTCAAACAGCGCTTACTGTCAGGAAGTTCCTCCTAATGTTGAGCTGGAATCTCTTTTCCTGGAGCTTGCATCAATTCTTCTGGATCCTATTCTCTGGAGCAGCAGAAAACAAGCTTGCTCCCTCCTCAATATGCCATTCCTTCAAACAGGGCTATCCCATTGTATTAAATTGGACTTGAGCATCCAAGGATTTGGGTATCCAAAGGAGGTCCTGGAACTAGATACCAAAGGCCCACTATACCCAATATTCTCACATTTGGGATCTACTTGTTTTTTAATGGAGGTGCCTAGGATTGCACTTGGGGCCTTCCACATCCAGTGCATCAGAGTGTGGAAAGTCACTTTAGTATTTATTGCTTGGAGTTTATCACATGGGAGGAAATTCTCTTAATTTCAAATGAAAAGAAAGTGGGGCCAGAATGCATTTACGTGAATTCGCTAGTTCAGTGAATTTACGTGAATGCAAATTGCATTCAAACTGACTTCCCATTGCCCAAAAATAGCTTGCCATTGCCCAAAATTGTGTGTGATCACCTCTCGCACAATAACATGAAACCTCATGATTGCATTCGGACTGATTTCCCATTGCCCAAAATTGTGTGTGGTAGTCTATCATGCAATAACATTAAACCCCATGATTGCGTTCGGATTGCCATTGGATTATACTTCCAATTTCCCTTGTCTGATAAGCTCCTTTGTTGTTAATTACTACCAAGCCAACCTTGAGTTACAGCAACTCTATGAATGAGAAATCTCCAGATCATACTGTTATCAGCCTGCTCAGGTCTTGCAAACTCAGGGCTGTATCTTCTTTCATTGAATCTATCGACCAGAAATACAGCCTTCCTTTTTTATTCCTATTGCCTTTTTTCCTACTGCCTACCAAGCATTAATTGTCTTTTCCAGTGGGTCATGGTGTCTCACGATATGTCCAAGGTACAATAGCCCCAGTTTGGACATATTTATTTTTATTTTTGGCAGTCCTTAGTATAGTTGCAAAAAGTTCACCACGATCGGTGCAATTTTAAAAGTAATTCTAGAAAGTAATTAATGCTTTTTTAAAAGTATGTTTGCTTTTGCTTTTTTCAAAAAAGTGATTGGCATCTTTTCAGTAACTTTTGCAAAAAACCTTTTTTTTAATTAATGCTTTCTTTCCATCCACCTCTTTGTCACTTCAACACTCACAACAGAACATACTAAAGTATGGCCAGACACAGAAATTATGTGGTATTCTTCCTACTGCAATCCACAATTTAAAAGACAACCACATAAAAATCAGTTACTAAAATCACAATAAAAATCACAATAAAATTTAATCCTCATTGCAATGGTGATTACAGTTTATTGCAATTGTTATTGTGATTTTAATAGCTGATTTTTATGCAGTTGTACTTTAAATTGTGTTTAAAGTTATTGTTTTACTATGTTTTATTTTGATTGTAACCTGCCCCGATCCTCCAAGGAGAGGTGGGCTATAAATAATAATAATAATAATAATAATAATAATAATAATAATTATTATTATTATTATTATTATTATATTGCCACAGCAATAAAAGAACTAAAAGTTACTACACAAAAGGTATTACATAATCTCCCATCAAATCAGAACTGCAATGTAAGATACCTCTGTTACTGCAGAAGGGTTAAATAGTAACTTTCTATTTGCAGCTAATTATTTCCAACCTCTGTATACCTGCTCTATAGAGTCTGGAAACTTTACTTTTTTGAACTCCCTGAATCCCTGAACCAGGCTGGCCACTGTCTTTATTACTACGCATTAAATTTACTACTGAGCTCTGGCCCTTCCCCTCACCTTTGTGGTTTGAACAAAAATCCACCAACGATACCTTCATTGACCAACCGATGCACAATGTACTTGTTGCAAGCTTTCAAAGCTCCATATAAAGTTTGCAAAAAGTATATTGTGCATTTCGGTTGGCTAATAAAGGTATCACTGATGGATTTTTGTTTGGACTTGTTAAATGGCCAACACAGCTAGCCCTGCATGTTTTCTTAGTGGTTTGAGCGTGAGCATGAAGCTGAGAGGTCTGTATCAGGAATGTAGCCTGCCTTAGGACAGGGCTGATGGAAGGTTCTCCCGTGTCCATTCTGCTAAAACCCATATGTTGCATATCTGATTGGAGCCAGATAGCTTTCTTTCAGGTACTGTGGAAACCTCATTGACTGGAATGAGCAACTTTGCCAGAGAACTTTGTATCTCATGTTTCATTTCTCCTCGGAAGGGTAAAAGGGGGGGATCCATAGGGTGGGGAGAGACCTACATTTAGAAGCAGCAAATGAAAGTCATCTGGTTCAAAGCAGCTTTGACTGGTTTAGTGAGTTTAACTTTGCTTTCTTGCCAGACTGTATAGTTTAAACTTTAGAGTCTCGGCACCAATACTAATGAGTTTTATGTTTATTACTTGGCATGCACATAGGGTCATGGATTGCCAATAGAGTGCTGTTCTAGCTCCCCTCAGTCAGAGCACATTGGTGCAAGGAAACCGCATTGGAATACCATACTGGGCTGACATATTTTGCTGATCTTACTGTCCAGGGTGGCTGGTATTTCCATACGCTCCATCTAAACATTTTAATCTGGCCAACAGTCACAGGCTCAGGCACTCCAGACAGTGGGTTTAGCTGCTAAACATGTTCAGCTCTGAAAAGGAGTGTGACCTAAGGCATGTGCACATCCAGGCAATAAGGCAATCAAA
The DNA here is from genome assembly GCF_019175285.1 of Sceloporus undulatus. Lineage (NCBI taxonomy): Eukaryota > Metazoa > Chordata > Lepidosauria > Squamata > Phrynosomatidae > Sceloporus > Sceloporus undulatus. The sequence goes on along the minus strand of NC_056526.1, from coordinate 4,269,281 downwards.
TCTTTAGGTGTACAGTACTTAGGTCCAAAACACACAGCTGAAATAATCCAGTTTGAGATCACTTCAACTGCCCTGGCTCAATGCTAGGGAGCTGGATATGTTTAGCCTGGAGAAGAGAGGGTTAAGAGGTGATATAACAGCCCTGTTTAAGTATTTGAAAGGGTGTCATATTGAGGAGGGAGCAAGCTTGTTTTCTGCTGATCCAGAGACTAGAACACGGAACAATGGAAAAAAGATTCCAACTCAACGTTAGGAGGAACTTCCTGACAGTAAGAGCTGTCCCACAGAGAATGGTGGAGTCTCCTTCTTTGCAGGTTTTTAAACAGAGGCTGGATGGCCATCTGTTGGGTATGCTTTGATTGTGAGTTCCTGCAGGGCAGGAGGTTGGACTGGATGGCCCTTGGTGTCTCTTCCAATTCTATGATTATGATTCTATAATTCTAATTCTGGGAACAGTAGTTTTCTGAAAGATTGAACCTCCTCCGTCAGAGAGCCCCAGTCCCATGACAAACTACAATTCCTAGAATCCCATAGCATAGAGCCTTGGTAGTTCAAACAGTGCCAAACCAGACAATTTCTGTATTGTGGATGCAGCCCAGAAGCTAAGTTTTCTTTCTCTTCCCTCTGGTGCCACAATAAACTACAATTCTAGCACTGAGTCAGGGCAGTTGAAGCAGTCTCAAACTGGATTATTTGTGCAATGTGTTTTGGTCATTAATAACTTTTACCATCTTGACCATATTCTGATGGTGTTTGGCCCCATGTTTACTGGTTTTCACCTATGAAATATAAGTGGGTATGAATTTACTTGAGGGGAAAATGAAGCCTAGCCCTCTTACTTTTTGTGATTAGATCTTAACAGCAGTTTTAAGATAGCTTATGCAGAGCATGATTTGGTAAAAATGGGGGCAGGTTTGAGATATGGAGGATGGAGCTTGTGCTTCATTCCTTCACCTGTCAAGTGGTGGGGCTCATAGATCCCCAGCAGCCCTAGCCAACATGGCTGATGCAGAGGGATGCTGGGAGTTTCAGTACCCAAGCTCTGTCCCATAATATGAGCACTGGATGCTAACTCTTGTCACCAAATGAAGCAAGGAAGCATTGCTAATTGCTCCCCCCCCCCCCCCCCCAGTACTGTCCTTCGTGGATTTGAAATAAAGCAGAATAGATTTCCTCCTAAACTGATGCCAACAGAGTTTCAGGAAGTATCTTGTGCTGCCTTTTGAAAATAAATGTTCAGCTGGGTGAGTTCATGGGATGAACTAAGCTTTGCATGCTTTTTGCTGTTACTCCCCTAAGGCATATGGTTCCTTTGGAGCTGTATTACATGCTGACGCTCGCTTATGAAAAGAGTTATAATGAAAAGAGTTATAAAATTTTACTCGGCACGGGCCAACACCTGAGATTTTATAGTGCTACAAATTGCCAAGCTGCCCCACCTCCTTGAAATCTTCCAAACTAGCTTAAGGTGATGAAAATGATTAACTTGTTATTGAGGCCTAGCATACTGGAGGCAGAGGAAAAGGGACAGCTACAAAGAGCAGCAAGATGTCAGAATTCGCTAGACCTCAAATCACCAGGACTTTGAAGAAAAGTGTTCATTCACTCATTCTTGCATTAGACATAACAGTCATTTCACATCTGTGAAGTACTGTGCAGTTATAACGCTTTGATTCCCCTTTTAACTGCCTTGGCAATGTCCCATTGAAACCTGAGAATTGTAGTTTGTAGCATTAGAGCTTCTCACAGATGTTGAGAAATGCTCGGAGCTACAATACCAACAGCATCTGGAGGAACCAGTGATTCGCACTCATGGGCTAAACCATAACCACACTGTTCCTCTCCCTCTCCCTATTTTGACGTTACCTTTTCTTTGAAGTATTTGTTGTTGTTATGTGCCTTCAAGTCATTTCTAACTTATAGCGACCGTAAAGCAAACCTATCATGAATTTTTCTTGGCAAGATTTCTTCAGAGGAGGTTTGCCATTGCCTTCCCCTGAAGCTGAGAAGATGTGACTTGCGCAAGGTTACTCAATTGGTTTCATGGCCAAGCTGGAAATCGAACCCTGGCCTCCAGAGTCGCAGTCCAGCACTCAAACCACTGTACTACATGCTAGTGATGTAAGGAAGCAGACTAGCTGATAAAGTTAAAAAAATGTTTATTTGGCTATCTTTATGACATTTAATGTCTAAACTGTGTTTCTTAAATGTCAGAACTGACTACTGTAAGGAAAAATAATCCATGCATATGTATCATTCAGAAACAGCATGAGATCTTCTCTGAAGATGCCAGCCACAGATGCTGGCAAAATGTCAGGAATAAACTCTTCTAGAACATGGCCACATAGCCCGAAAAACCCACAAAAATCTATTAAATCTATTAGATCCTAAGGTTCTCTTCTCCCAAGCAGAAGGTACTAGTCACAAAGGTACAGCCCCCCTTACCACATGCCATCTTCTTCCATCCTAACCCCCATAAGATTTTGAGGAAGTCCAGCTGTTATAGAGGGAAAGAGAAGACAGGAACCCCTCAAATGTTAACATGAACTACCCTAGTCCAAAGTCTCATCTGCCTGGTGTACTACCATTAAGTTGTAAGACAATTTTCATGTTTTTCTAGAAGCAAATATTTTCTACTTAATATCTTAGGGTGCATTACACTATCAGTACTCTGCACTCCTTTTAGCTCAACTGCCATACAACAGGAGTGAAAGTAATCACTATGGAATGCTGCCGATTCAGCTCCCAAACCTTAAAGCCAAGTGAAATTGACATTCACAAGGTGCAACATGTTAGGGCCAAATGAGATATGATGGAGAAAATCCAGTCCCGGTCTCCCACACCTCATCCAGCTGGGCTCCAACATCTTTGTTTGCTTAAAACCAAGTGAGGAGCGGGGAAATTTGGACTGAGACTGTGGTGCTGGAGGAAGGGGTGACCTGTCTTTCCCTCCTTGGCCCCACTCTCTCACTACAGTCGCTTCAGGGTGGTGAGGTATAGGGGAGCTTTCATGATGGAAAGAGCAGAGACAGGTTAACCCTTGCTACACCATGTCACAGGGGTCATCCATCACATCTGATCTGGTCTGTGAGAAGGCTAGTGCCTGGAAATTTACTTTTAAAAAGTAAGGAGAATAATAGAATTACTGTATAGGTGAATAATAGAATTATAGGTGCATTACAGACCGCTGAAAAGCAGTCTGTACCTGCCCCTTTCCCTGGGGTATCGGGCCCTCAGTGGCTAGAACGGCAGCTGCTGAGGCCCCGATCCGCTGCTTTCCAGGCCGCGGGGAAGGGGCAAAAGGCCGCTTCCCCGCAGCCTGGAAAGGGGTGTCCTTGGGGCTTCAAGCCCCAAGGACACCCCGCGGTGGCGGGGAGGAGGAGAAAGGGCCTGCTTGGCCCCTTTCTACCTTGCGTTGCTGGGCGCAGCTGTCTGAAGGTTGCGCCCAGCAACGCAAAGCAACGCCGCAAACCAGGGAGGAGCTCCGAAACAGAGCTTCTTCCTGCTCCGTGCAAAAGGCGCACTAAGCTCCCTCACGCGGAGCAACGACATCATGTCCGCGCCACCCCGTATAGAGGTGGCGCAGTCGTGATGTCATGGCAGCCCCCATGTAGATGGGTCGCCGCCATTTTGTACGGAGTCAGTCCGTACTAGGGTTAGGGGGGGTGCGGAAGCACCACACCTTCCTAACCCTAGTACAGACTGACTCCATACTAAAAGGCCCGTCTGTAACGGGCCATAGAATCCTAGAATTGGAAGAGACCACTCGGGAAGGGCCATCCAGTCCAACCGCATTCTGCCATGCAGGAACTCCCAATCAAAGCATCCCCAACAGATGGCCATCCAGCCTCTGCTTAAAGACCTCCAAGGAAGGAGACTCCGCTACACTCTGAGGAAGGAGTGTGTTCCACTGTCGAACAGCCCTTACTCTCAGGAAGTTCCTCCTAATGTTGAGGTGGAATCTCTTTTCCTGGGGCTTGCATCCGTTGCATCCTATTCTCTGGAGCAGCAGAAAACAAGCTTGCTCCCTCCTCAATATGACACCTTTTCAGGTATCTAAACAGGGCTATCATATCACCTCTTAACCTTCTCGTCTCCAGGCTAAACATCCCCAGCTCCTTAAGTCTCTCCTCATAGGGGTTCATGGTTTCCAGACCCTTCACCATTTTGGTGGCCCTCCTATGGACATGCTCCAGCTTGTCCACATTCCTCGTGAATTGTGGATCCCAGAACTGGACACAATATTCCAGGAGGGGCATGACTAAAGTAGAATATAGTGGCACTATTACTTCCCTTGATCGAGACACTATACATTTATTGATGCAGCCTAAAATTGCAGTGGCCTTTTTAGCTGCCGCATCGCACTGTTGACTCATTTCAACTTGTGGTCTACTAGAACTCCTAGATTTCTTTCACACATATTAATCTCCTTAAGCCAGGTGTCCCCTATCCTATATCTATGCATTTCATCCCCCGCCCCCCCAAGTGCAATACCTTATATTTATCCATGTTGAAATTCATTTTGTTCACTTTGGCCCAGCTTTCTAATCTATTTAGGTCAGACAGATTTATTTACACTGTGAAAATAATCCAGGATGAATCCAGGTTGAATCTCCATTGTTCACATGCATCCTGAATGCACCTAATTAAGTTTTGGGAGGGGGTGCCAAAAATCCGACTTAATCCAGAATAACTGATACCAGGATTTACCCTTGAGCTTTTTAAAAAGATCCGCATTATTACTTGTGTGAATAACGAATGCAAACAGACCCGAATAGACATGGGATAAAACGCTGCATGCCTTGAATGTGGTGCGAATGCATTCACGTTGTTGACTCCATCTTTATTAGAATGCTTGGATGTATTAGAAACCAAACTTGCAGAGATGTGCATTGGTGTGGTTCCATAGTTTGATTAACAAACCTGGAATGCATGAGTGAGATGATTCACATCATTGTGCTAAAAAATCCAACAATATCTAAATGACCCTGAAGATAAGCCCTACCAATGTCCAGACTCAATGTGCCAAAGAGCTACTGAGCAGCAGCAGCAGCAGTATGTGTGGGGTGTTTGTGTGACACTGGTGGAGGACCTCTCAGAGACAACAATAGTGGCACTATAGCTAATACCTATTGGTACTGCACAAACGGAGGCACAGTAAACTCATTTTAATGTCTTTTACTGTCCTGGACTGTGGCCAGCACACACAAACACCGCTGATAAGGATGGTAATTAGCAAAGCAAGCAGCTGAAACAGTCCACAAACCTTGCAGGGATTGAGAGAAAGAGCAAACCAAAAGCCAAAGCTGAAGTCAGGAGAACAGAGATCACGATAGTCAGTCCAGTCCAGGGTCAGAGCAGCCAGCAGGTAACAGGAGTCCAGTCCAGGGTCAGTGCAGCCAGAAAGTAACAAGAGTCCAGTCCATTCCAAAGTCAAGGCAACAAGGAGTCAGGATACACAAAGCCAGTGCCGGCAGCAATCACACCAAAGGATCATGCAGTAAACTCTGGCATTGAGTTTGGCGTCTCTCTGCTTCCTAAATAGGGGACGCCCTCCTCCGTACCAGGTGAGGCTGGTTAGCTAATTGCCTCGCAGCAATTCTCTGGGATCTGCGTCTGCCAGCACTTTCAGCCCTGTGCTGCCTGAAGGAGGGAACCTCCAAGCCTGGTTCTTCCCCAGAGTCACCACTAGGCTGCTGTACCACCAGAGGAATCCCACCAGCACTAGGACCTGGCTGAGCCTCCTCCTCTGGGACTGGGAGATCAGGGCTGGCTTCTGGCAGAGCAGGATTAACACCTCGTGTAGCCTCAGTTACCTCTTGCACTGGAGGAACCCCATCCTCATCCTCCGAGACCTGCTCTTGGCTGGCCATGACATTTACCATGGCACGTTACAGAATGCCGGATTGCAGCAGTCTGCTGCCACCGCCGCTTGCACTGTCCAGGAGCTGCAGCCTTTAAACGGCACGGCTCCCGGACACTGCCGAGAAGGAGTGCGGAAATCGCACTCCTTCTCAGGCCCCGGAAGAGGCGCCGCAAAGCGTAAGGGGCGCATTTGCGGTGTCATTTCCGGGGTGACACGTGCAGACGCAACGCGTCCAGCACGTAAA
>NC_056526.1:4216839-4262771 GCF_019175285.1 Sceloporus undulatus | reverse complement strand
CATTCATTGCTCCGGGTCCTAGTCTCTGGAGCAGCAGAAAACAAGCTTGCTCCCTCCTCAATATGACATCCCTTCAAATATTTAAATAGGGCTATCATATCACCTCTTAACCTTCTTTGCTCCAGGCTAAACATACCCAGCTCCCTCAGGCGTTCCTCATAGGGCATGGTTTCCAGACCTTTCACCATTTTAGTCGCCCTCCTCTGGACATGCTCCAGTTTCTCAATGTCCTTTTTGAATTGTGGCACCCAGAAATGGACACAACCAATTACTGATCCATTTAACAGTTACATTGTCTAGCCCACATTTTAGAAGCTTGTTTGCAAGAATGTCATGGGGAACTTTGTCAAAGGCCTTACTGAAATCAAGATATACTATATCCACAGCATTCCCTTCATCTACCAAGCTGGTAATTTTATCAAAGAAAGAGATCAGGTTTGTCTGGCATGACTTGTTTCTCTGAAACCCATGTTGACTTTTTGTGATGATGGCATTGCCTTCTAGATGTTCACAGACTCTCTGTTTAATGATCTGCTCCAGAATCTTTCCTAGTACTGATGTCAGACTAACTAGACGATAATTGTTGGGATCCTCTTTTTTCCCCTTTTTGAAGATGGGGACAACGTTTGCCCTCCGCCAGTCTGCTGGGATCTCTCCTGTTTTCCAGGAGTTTTCAAAGATTATTGCCAATGGCTCCGATATTACATTTGCCAGTTCTTTTAGTACCCTTGGATGGAGTCCATCTGGCCCCAGAGACTTAAATTCATTTAGACAAGGTGTTCCTCTACTATCTCTTTACTGTACTTATTCTGTGCTGAAATTCCCCTATTCTCTGCTCCATTATCCTCAGTTTGAGCCCCTTTGCCTTTTCTGAGAAGACTGAGGCAAAGAAGGTCTTGAGTAATTCTGCCTTTTCTCTGTCTTCTGTTAGCATCTTGCCATCTTCTCCACGAAGTGGCCCTACCGTTTCCTTCTTCTTCCTTTTGCTGCGGACATATCCAAAAAAGCCCTTTTTATTGTTCTTAACCTCTCTAGCAAGCCTGAGTTCATTCTGCGCTTTAGCTTTTCTGACTTGCTAGCTATTTGTTTGAATTCCTCTTTGGTGATTTCCCCATTTTTCCATTTCTTATACATGTTCTGTTTAAAATTTAGCTGAGCTGAAAGTTCACAGTGAGTTTCTCAGAAAGTACACAGTGAGTTTCTCGGAAATGAAAATTGAAGGACAAAAGGGGAGCCATTACTAGTGATGAAAGATGCAAAAGTAGGCAACAGAACAGAATCAAGGACTGTAGGAAAATTTGGCCTAGGATCAAGAAATTAAGCAGAAGAGCGATAGACTAAATTCTGCAAGACAAAAAGTTTGTTCATTCTTCAAGCAACCTAAGAAGCAACTGTATACATGGACATCACCTGATGTCCAATATAGGTATCAAATAGACTATGCAATTGAAAGCAGAAGAAGGAGGAGCTCCGTTCTCTCTACAAAAACAAGACCAGGAGCAGATTGTGGCACAGACCACAAACTGCTAATATCTAAAATTAGAATAAAGCTAAAGAAGAACACTAAACCAACCATCATGATGACATATAACCTGAAGAACACATCCATAGAATTTAAAGATGATATATAAAATAGATTTTAAGCCTAATTGACCAGGAGCCAGAAGAAAGCTGGACTGAAGCCAGGTACATTATCAAGGAGGAATGCAAAAAAGACACTATCTGCAGCCAAAAAGAAAGAGAAGCGTCTATGGATGAGAGTTGCACGGATCTACAGTTAAGGATCTACAGGAAGCAAAAGCAGAAGATGACAGTAATAGAATCAGAACTCTGAATGCAACTATTGAGCAACTTGTGTACAAGGAGAAGGAGAACTACTATACTGATCATTGCAGAGAAATGGAGGAAAAGGAAGAAGACCTGAGAAGGTATGACTTGCCCAAATCACTCAGAGAGTTTTCATGACCAAGCAGGGATTTGAACCCTAGTCTCCAGGGTCACAATTTGGCACTCAAACACTAAACCATGCTGGCTCTATTCCATACTGTTAGTACTATAGTTGAAGTTTTTAAAATTTCTATGTTCACTGTTCTTTGAAGTAGAAATAGTTGGTTTTCAGGTACTTTTAAATATATATATATAAATGCTAAAACCTGCTACAATATTCTGCTCCTGTCTCTTCATTCAGTCACAATGGAGCTGCATGAGGCACAGTATGAGTATTTGAATTCCTCTACCGTTTCTTGAGGCCATACGTCTTACAGTATAAGAGTAACCATAAGTTACAATTGCACCACAGAAACCACAAGGACATCCCATATTACATTGCAGTCGTAAAGTAACTTAGCTATGCCTTCATTGTCACAAAAACAAATTAATTGCAAGCAACTGGTTATTTATGCTCAGTTACTTCTGTATTCCAAAACAGACCCACATTACAGGAAAATCCTCCCCTGAACCCACTTTATAGAAGTCTCTTTTCTGCCAGCTCCATGTTGGCTCCTGGACTGGATTAATAAACATTGCTGAACTGCTGTGAACTGCAGTCATACTATAATAAGTACAGCCAAATCCGTGGCAACATTAAATATACCATTTTAAAATCCTGGAAATGGAAAACTGATGGTCTGTTTGTTATCTGGGAGAAGGAGAGACAAAGCAAGCAGGGTTGTGGGATGTTGGCGCCGTGGTGGGACTATTTAGGCCTGAGCATCCCTCAGAGATTTAATTTTTGCGGGGCTTGAGAAGGGGAGAGACACTCTAGACTTCAGCTGAACAGCCAATACACCCCACAGAGCTGTAAAGCAATGCTTGGGAATGTTAGGGAGGGAGGGAGGGTTGGACTATAACCCAGCAGCATTCTGTTATGGAGTTCTGAGGGGCCACCATCTGTTAGATACAGATTTTTCTAAGTACCAAAGTACCAAATCAAATGAATCAGGACAAAACAAGTGAAGCAGCATTTTCCAATCTATTAGTTACAATCTTGCAAGAAGGGTGTCTCAGGCAAGGAGGCTTTACACCGTCTGAGGTTTCACACAGTATTTATAACACATTTTCTGTTACAATATTTCTATCTCATTTTTTATTGGCTAGATCTAGACATGTGATCAATTTTAAGGCCACCTTTTTAAGTATGTAAAAACACCACCCATAACATATCTCATCATACGTCACACGGCCATTTAAATTAGCCATTATAGATTCATAGGTGTGTTCTAATATTCATCACCCCCCCCCCATTAAACATGCTCAAAAGGGGATATCTCTTGACTTTTAGTAACCCCACCAAAAAAAACAGTGTTCTTGGCATTTAATGAGGATGGAGCTCTCTTATCAGTTGGCTCCAAAAACTGTTTTGCCTCCTTCTTTGCAAAGTTGTCCTTGACTTCCAGGTGCAGTCTTATTTATTTGTTTGTTTGTTTATTTGTTTATTAAATAGAACACTTAGCCATTTTGATAATCTTAACAGAGACAAAAATACTATTTAAAATAACTAAGTCCAGCATATTTTATAAGTGTATCTTATTTATTATCAACAATATAACCCCCCTTTATTCTTTATTTAATATTTAATAAATAACAGTGTTATAAAAAGCTTCTCTAAAAACTCTTTCTTTTACTAACTTATATATTTTTATAAAATTCCCTTTCAGTTAAAGGGCCTCAGCTGAGCTTTACTCAATCCTATTAGAATAGATATATTGATTATAATAATATACATGTATATATGTAGTTTCATATTATCTATATATGTAATTTAATTATAGTATACGTTTATATAGTCTAACACGATTTCTACTCTATTCATGTGTTTCTAACTCTTTTTAAATCTTATGTGTTTGATTCAAATCCATTTCTCTCATCATCCAAAAGCCTCCGTTCCCAGTAGCCACTCCATAGGGCTAGGAGCCACCCAGAGATGGGCTTCAGAATACAATAAAGGGAATGCAGATTCATAAGCAAGATACTAGCAGTGATGGCTAGTGGGAGTAAAGCGCTATGTAAAGCCTATGGCGCTATATAAATAAACATAATAATAATAATAATAATAATAATAATAATAATGTTGGAGGTGATTGCAGGTTTAGTTTGGACTTTAATGGAAATATCCACTGGAGGATAGAGTTCAGCCACTTGGATGGCTCATTCAGCCATCTGTGCTTCCCAACAGTAGAATGACTAACCTTAGAGAGAAATAGTTCTAGGCTGCTGCCACACTGCAAAAATAATGCAAGTTGACACTGCTCTAACTGTCATGGCTCCATCCTATGGAATCCTGGGATTTGTACTTTGTTGTCGTCCTGTTTTGGACTCGGCACCAGATGAGACCCCCAGAAGGGGATGCAGGAATACATGGATCCCAAGAGAAACACCGGGAGAAGCGTGGGTCACCAGCAAGGAGGCTGAAGCAGCAAAGTCAGTTCAGTTCAAGTCAATGGAGATTATCCCACACAAACAGGATAAGGCTTTTAAAAAAACATTTTCAAAGTTGTGGATGCTTGAATCCATGGATAAAGAATCGGTGGAAACAGAGGTCCGACTGTATGTAATACTGTCTTTTCTTTTAACAAGAAACGAGCAGAGGTTATTCCATTCACTTACTTCCTAGAGGTCATTATGGGGCATTTTGGAGGAAAGCCCCTAGATGACACCAGAATACAAAAATGCTCGCCCCTGGTTTAGAATGGAGAATAAAATGTTTAAGACAAGATATTCCCATATTTAATATTCTAAAATCATTTCTAAAGACAGTGTAAGAGGAAGACGTTTATATAAGGCTCAGTACAGTATCAGATCATTACAAGTCCTGGCCTTGGTTTCCTTTCCTTCATTCTTTTTATGGGAATGAGTGCATTTGACCCTATGGAGAACTAGTGGAGACAAAATAAAGTTCTTTTCTTCTAACTGATGTTGATAGTTTCTTCTCTTTTTATGGGAATTGGGGGCTTGGCTGCTCCTCAAACTGGCAAAAGCAAGACGTTACTTAGAAGATGTACCTTGCAGTTCAAGACCTTGCGGCTCCATTTGTCATAAAAAAATAACATTTAAAAATAAGTTCAATTATATATGCAATATTTTGAATAAACCATACTTTTAATGCATCAGCTATGATCATTTAATGGCAAACCAAGTTAAATATACTGTTTCATGTAGTATATTCTACATATAGAACATATGGAAATCAAGGTTCGATTTCCCACACAGCCATGAAAACTGACTCTCAGCCCCCAAAAACCTCATGATAGGGTTGCCATAAGTGAGAAATGACTTTGAAGGCACACAACAGCAATTATGTCCCTAAAGGAACAAAGCAACATTCAGTCTGTAAAGGATGCTAATCTTGCACTTTTCAATTTTTTAAAAAAATCCAATTTTTGCCATACATAACACAAAAAAACCCAGTAACATTTTCTTTTTCCATGGCTTGAAAACTTCTGGAAATTTGACACCTCTGTCTAGCATTATATCTTCTTATGGCAGAAAGAGAGAAAGAAAGAAGGCAAAAAGAAGGAGACAGAGTAAAAGAAAGAGAAATGGGAGAAAGAGAGCAAGGAAACAAGAGGCAGAGTGTGGAGAGATGAACGTGAATGGAGGAAGTTTATACCCATCATCATCATCATCATCATCAAATGTATAAAGTATAAATACTGAATAAATTATTATTATTATTATTATTATTATTATTATTATTATTATTATTTCATTCAACCTTTATTAGGCATACAACAACATACTTTTACAATAACACTTCAAGATCATTATTATGAAATTTATACCATAATCTTGTTGCCTCCACCAGAAAATTGGCCATTAGCCTCGTAATATGTGGGTTCCGATCTTCCAATAAGTATTCCACCGATAGCCTATCCAAACAGATACTCATTTCCATTAACTTCCATAACAATTTTCCCCTGGGAATTATATACAATGGACAAAGCAATGCAGTATGATGGAGAACATCAGGAGCTTGGTTACAATGACATATACGCTTCAAAAATGGGATCTGTCACTATCTGCCGCGGTCACATTTGAGGGCTGTATGTTCAGCCTTGCCCATAAAAAGGCCTCCCTCAACACCAGCAATGAAAGAGTTTGCAAGGGGCAGATACACACCGAGCATCAATGGAAAACACACTTGGAGGAGTTGGATATGACAGCTGATATTCCTTCTCCTCAAAGAGAACCCTGATAGATTCAAGACACTCCTCTTTGATTAGTAAAAGGAGAGAATCAAAATTTAAACCCATAGATATTACTTTACTTTCGTAACATTTATGAAAATGAATGAATGAAAATTTATTTATATACCGCTATTCCTATATAGATCATAGTGGTTTACAACATAAAATGATACAATTATAACAACGTATATCCCCAACAGTGTAAACAAACTACCCAGAACCAATTCAAAGCTATACAAAATCCTCTAAAAACCATTATATTACAATCATTAAAACCATACCATAAAACCATACAACAAAGTAGCTGGATTGAACAATATGCAAGAAGGGAGAAAAGGATAGTATTAAGGCACATGGGGGAAAGCTTGACGGAAAAGAAATTTAGCCCATCTGGCATAATAAACATCAGATAGAAGGTACCATAAAAGACCGGATCTATTGGGCCTATTATTATTAGGTGCAGCTTGCCTTTTCCCCAGATTTCCCCCAAATTGGGACTTAAGGTGGCTCACAGTCATTAAGCATAGTTAGAATTAACAGCATGCAAAAGTTAAAAAGCAATTAAATCACCATAAAATAACTTCAAGTTAAAAGAAGAATTGAAGACCCTCCATCAGAAGAGAGGTCAGAGCTTGAGAAAGTTACTTTTCAGACCCTCAACTCTCAGAATTGGAGCTGCGGTCAAATAAAATAACTTTTCCAAGCTCAGAAAGAGAGAGCTAGACACTAAATGTCCAGCACAGCCCTTTTGCTGTGAAAGTGGATGGGATATTTAAGAAATATTTAAGAAACCATATGGCCCTCCAGAGGTTGTTGGACTGCAACTCCCAGTAGCCCTCACCAGCCTGGACAATAGTGAGGAATTCTGGGAGTTGTAGTCCAAACAACATCTGGAGGGGCACATAATTCCCACCCTGTTTATGCTAAAGAAGCCAGCGGCTTTCTGATATGCATTGGTTTAATATTTATGTGCGTAAGCCCTTAAAAGTTGCCTTTTGTCTTATGGTGACCCAATGAATTTCAGAGGGTTTTCTTAGCCAAGGAATCCTCAGAGGTGGCTTTGCCGGTTCCTGGAGAGCCTCTGTATTCCTTGGTGGCCTCCCATCCATGCACTAACCAGAGCTGACCCTGCTTAGCTTCCAAGATCAGGTCTGGTGCCTTTCGGATATTGAGCATTTGAATAACTCTGGATTGTACAAAGCTGGCCATGAATTATCTCAGTGATCCTTAACAACAGTTCAGCAAGGTAGGACAGCATTTCTCCTGTAAATAAATAAAAAAGAGATCAATGCAAGAATGAGCCCCTCTTTGTGTTTAATAGAACTTACCTGTAAAAGCCAGCATGGTGTAGTGGTTTGAGCACTGGAGTAGGACACTGGGAGACCAGGGTTCGAATCCCAGCTTGGCCATGGAAACCCACTGGGAGACCTTGGGCAAGTCACACTTAGGGTTGCCATAACTCCGGACCTCCAAAACGGGAAAAATGTAAGACAAAATTTTCAAATGTAGGACACAGAAAAATGTGTCCTACATCTGAAAATTTTTGTCCTACATTTTCCCGCGGAGGGGAGCGGAGGCCAAGCGGCGAGGGAAAGCCTCCACTTAAGGAGGCTTTCCCTCCCTGCCTGGGCCCTGGGCCTCGCCGCAATCGGAGGCTGCGGAGGAAGGGCCAGGCCTCGGGCGATCGCCGAGTCCTCCCTTCCTTCCCCGGCCTCCACAGAGGCCGAGGAGGAAGGCGCGAGGCTGCTGGTGATCGCCGGGGCTTCGCCTCCTTCCTGGCCTCCGCGGAGGCCAGGAAGGAGGGAGGAGGCTGCAGGGAGGTGGGGAGGTTGGTGCGGCTGCTTGCAGGAGGCACCACCTCCCTGCGGCCTCCTCCGCCCCAGGCCTCGCTGCCCTCCTCTTCCTCCGCGCGGCCATGCGTGGTGGAGGAGGAGGAGGGCAGCGAGGCCCCCCGGGTTGCTCCACAACCCCGCTGCAACAGGGCTTTACCCGGTTTTTGGATGGCACCCGTGCCGGGAGCAGGCAAGTGCCACCAAAACTGGGAAAAACCCGGTTGCAGCCGGGTTATGGCAACCCTAGACACACTCTCTCAGCTTCAGAGGCAAAGCCAAACCACCTCTAAAGAAAGTTGATTTTAAGAAAGTTGTTCAATTACATATGTATTCATGGTTTTATTTATTTTGTATTTTATATATTGTGTAATTTCATTCGATGTTATGTATATTTGATACTACTGTGAACCGCTTTGATCGCTGAGGAAAAGCGGTATATAAATAAAGTTTTTTTTATTTTGAAACCCACTGGGTGACCTTGGGTAAGTCACACTTTCTCAACCTCTGATGGCAATGGCAAACCTCCTCTGAAGAAACATGCCAAGAAAGCAAATGCCTTGGGGTTGCCATAAGTTGGAAACGACTGGAAGGCACACAACAACAACAACAACAACAGCTTTTGGGATGGAAAGCTGTGTTTCAATTTAGGAGCCCTTTGACCGCTTTGCAGCTTAGTCCTCCCATCCTCTCCCCGCCTTCAGCCATATAGTGACTTTCAGAGTTTAAAAACAGATGGTTTTAACTTAATCCTTAGAAATTTTCTGGCCAGATGCCTTTCCAATTGACAAGAACAGCTAGGGCTGGTCCAGGCGATTTGACTCATGCTAAAGAAAGCTCCAGAGGTCCCTGACTAGCCATATAAGTAGCTGAGCACATGCCTCATTAGCATTGATTTCATTATAGAGCTTGGGCCTATGTGCGCTTGCTCTTCATTGCATCCTATAAAAGTTGACTTGGAAGCAAGCAAGACCGAGTTCAGTGGAACTTTACAGCCAGGAGAAACCCAGAAATGTTAGAGACGACACTGTTGAAAGTTTTTAATTGTACTGTGTCTTTAGACTTTAAGCCACTTTGAGTCCCAATTTTGTGGGGAAAATAGGGTACAAATAATAATAATAATAATAATAATAATAACAACAATAAATATATGTAAGTGGCAGAACTTGGGAAAGTTCAGTTTTTTGGACTATATTATTATTATTATTATTATTATTATTATTATTATTATTTATTTTATTTATTTATATAGTGCTGTAGATTTACACAGCGCTGTACATGCAAACAATAAAACGGATAAAGTAAACCTGCTCATGGCATACAATCTAAGAAATAATAGCATAACACATATAAATAATACATAACAATGCAGGAAAGGGTTCAATAAAGTATAGTTCCCAGAATCCCCAGCCAGCATGGCCATTGGCCATAATCCATATATTTAGTTGAACACATGCCTAATTAGAATCTATTTTATTAAAGCGCTTGGGCATGTGCATGCTTATTAATAATTTCATCCCATAAAAGTTGACTTAGAAAAAAGCAGGGCTGAATTCAGTGGAACTTTACACCCAGGTGAAGCCTAGAAAAGTTACTACTTTAATTCTATCATTCATTCATTCATTCATTCATTCATTTCTTTATATCCCGCTTCCTCCTGGTACAGGGACTCAAGGCGGCTTACAAAACTGTAAACAGTCCAAGTTAAAACAATACAAAATTTTAAAAAAATTAAATAATCTTTAAAAAATTAAAAATGTTATGCATTAAAATTTAAATACTGTTTATAAAACTCTTATATTTTAAGTGAAACCTTTGTACATTTTTAATTGCACTGTGGTGACACAACAAACTACAGTTCCCAGAATTCTATAGCATTGAGTGGTGTCAAACTGGATTATTTCTGCAGTGTGGGTCCAACCCTAGTCAAGTTTAAGTGCACTTATGGAGTTGTACTCCAGAAAAAGGAACTTTTCCAGCCTCTACTCCTAATTAAATTTGTTAATTACATAAAAGGAATTATAGTGCAAACAAGTATCTTCTCCACACTTTATTCCCAGTCAAGCACATTGAGTGTATAGAGAATTATGTACTAAGGGAATATCGCTGTCACATCAAGAAGCGTATTTGGTACAGAGCCTTGGAAAAGTTACCAAGAATTGGTCTTTATATTAATGATATTCTAAAACCATGTATAAAAATGAAAACACAACAACAGCAACACACAAATATACAGGGGGGAAATCACAAGTGCCTACATTCTCATTGTGTTAAACATTCACGTCGTTCAATAAATTAGATTGCATTTCTCACATTCCAAAATCCTAAATTTGCATTACTTCCCACCTAAAAGGTAGTGGGAATGAGGCCGTTGTTACTTCCAGTTTGTGTATATCCTTCCAAAAATGAGATGGTCAGATTGGAACACAGGACTCCAGATGAAGCCTGACTAGTACAGAAAATAGTGGGACTCTGGCTTCCCAGGACTTGGAAACGTCACCCGGTCTCCTCTCTCCAACGCCTTCGCCACATTCCCAACCTCCTCTGTGTCTGGTGAGCCACCTGTTCACACATGCCTGTTATATTTAAAAAGGCTCTGGCAGCTCTTTCTTTCCGCTGGGTGTAATGGCGGTGTTTTGTTGGTTGAACCTCAACCCATTGGCATCCATGTCAGTGGGGCAATGAATCCACTCCAGGTTTAAATGTGAACTTTAATGGAGCTGCTGCTGTTGTTGTTAAAAAAAATTATATCCTACATCACCAAAAAAAACCCCACCAGGCCTTGGTTGCATCCGCCCTGCAGAAATAATCCGGTTTGATACCACTTTAATTGCCATAGAGCAATGATATGGAATTCTGAGATCTGTAATACGTTGGGGCACCAGAACACCTCCCCAACAAACTACAGTTCCCAGAATTCCATAGCATTCAGGCAGGTGTTCCCCAATTAATATTTCATATTTAATCATTCTGAATCTACAACTACCCTAAATGCCTCTGCCTTATATTTTTAATAATTGTTTTAACAATTGCTCAATAATTTAATTGCATTTTCTTGTATGTGTGTGTTCTCAAAAGTGTGTTAAAAATTTGGCTGGTTTTTCAGGGTTTTTTTAATGATTTGTGTTTTTAGCTGGTTTTAATTTAGTAAATTTAATGACAATTTTAAAAATGCCTAAATATTCTAAAGGCACCATCTGATCTTGGAAGCTAAGCAGGGTTGGCACTGGTTAGTGCTTGGATGGGGGACTGCCAACTAATTCCAGGTGTTGGAGCTATGCTTCAGAGGAAGGAACTGGCAAAAGCACCTCTGAGGAATTCTATAAAATTAATGGCGACTTGAAAGCCCATACGCACAATTAGACGTTTTGTATCTTGTCAATTTTAGCCATACTGTACACTCATCCCTCCACATTCTCTAAGGTTAGGGGCACAGGACCCCCGTGAATGTGGGAAAACCACAAATAACAAAAACACTATGTTTTTACCTGAGAGAACTCCGCTCCAGCAATCTCCAGATCTTCCAGTACAACTCTGGGGTCCACATCTGCCAGACACTGACCACAGAATTGCACTAAAGGAGCTACAAATGCCTAGCAGAATGTTCTCTCTAGGAATATCTAGGTCCTTCAGTTTGACCTTTGCTTAAAGTTGACCACAGAGTTGCACTGGAAGACCTAGATATTCCTAGAGAGAACATACAGTATTAATAAAATCCATGACTATTCAAATCTGCAAAAGTCAAAGCTGCAAAGTGGAGGGACAAGTGTGTTTGTTTTAATAATAGTAAGCTGCCTTGAGTCCAAACTAAGAAAAAGGTGGAATAATAATAATAATAATAATAATAATAATAATAATAGTTTGCCTTCAAATCGTTTCTGACTTAGGGCCCACTTGTATTTTACTGTAAGTGTAGCCTGGCCCATCGTCTGCCAGATAACAGAGGCATGTTACGGGTGTGAAGTGTGATGACTGGGTGTTTTTCTTTCTAATGGCACCTGAGACTTTATCATTGGACTTTGAGATCAATGGTGTTGATGCTGGACGGAAGTTGGCACCAAACATTTCAAACAACTGCTACTTCTCCTCTTTATATTTACTGGACCAGCACTCACAAATCTGCACTCCATTCTGACACTTTGGTGGCAGTTTTGGCAGCTGGTGCCTTATATGCTCAGTGGCAATGAAAGTCTGCTCTAGTTTTTAGCCCAAACTTTTAGGGGACTATTCAAGACATCAAACCTATTTGGAGAGCAAGCTTCGGCAACATGGTTTGCTCCTTTCAAGTTTAAACTAAAACCCAGAGCAGATCCACCATCCTACTGAAATGGTAGCCTATGCAGAGATGTGTCTTGGCTTGGTTCTCAGCCCGGATTCAGATCCTAACTCATAAACACTTCATGAATGCAAACCGTCCTTCGGTTCTCATTTGCACTACCAAGATAGTCATCCTGGGCTGCATCTGCACTGCAGAATTCATGCGCCGCTTTAACTGCCATGGCTCAATGCTAGGGAATTCTGGAATTTGTAGTTTTGTGAGCTATTTAGCCTTCTCTGTCAGAGAACTCTGCCGTCCCAACAAACTACAAACCCCAAGATTAATTCTGCAATGTGACAGCAGTCCTGGTCCACTGTATTGCAGTGCGGTTGCTTGAATTCAAAGACCTAGCCGTCTTATGAATTTCTTCTACGGAAGAAAATTGGAAGTTTAAACAGGGTTTATCCTGTGAAAATCACACAATTAGTATTAAAACACGATTAAGATTTTCACACACAGCAGTCATTATTCCTGGAATATCCAGATAATTAAACAGCAACAAATAATTCATGGGATTTTCCTGTAAATGATTTGTTGCTGTTCATTGCCTGGTTATTCCCAGATTAATAGCGCTTTAATTGCTTTTGATCTCAACGTTGTGTGAAAACCTTTATTGCAAATGCATGCGAATGCACAATTTTAATGGAATAAACTCTGTTTACACTTCCAGTTGTCTCTGTGTGATAAACTCCTTAGTCTGCAGATCAGTATGCAAAGGGATCTTCTAGCACCTTTGAGACTAACAGAGGGAGACCTTGTAGCATCTTTGGCCACCATAAGCCTCTGAGGAAGTACAGTTTAGTGTTCAAAAGCTCATGCTGCCAGCTTCTTTCTTTCAGTTAGTCTCAAAAGTGCTACAAGATCTCTCTACATACTGAGTCTACAGACTAAAATGGCTTTATCTTTGAAAGAGAGAAGTTGGTTGCATGAGCTTTCATAGACTTGAGTCTACTTCCTCAGTTTGTACTACTGAGATTATATCTGAAGGATGGCCAGATGCAAAGCATGACAGGACTCTTTAATACATATTTAAAACAGTGGTGTTTATCAGACAAGCTCTTAAAGAGCTACTATTCCAGTGTGACTCCTCTAGCTGCCTCCTGTTGCATGCTGGGATTGGCAGTTTTAAGGAGGGGTATTTAGAATTCTCAGGCAGAGAAGTTCAGCTCCTTAAAACTGCCAATCCCAGCATGCAACAGGAGGCTGCTAGAGGAGTCACACTGGAATAGTAGCTCTTTAAGAGCATAGTGTGATAAACATCAGTGATTCCTAGACTTGTACTCTCCCTCCAAACATTTCTGACCACAACTCCCCAAATCTCGGACTTTTGGCTAAACTAGCTGGAAGTCCTGACAATTGAAGTGCAGAAATACCTAAGGATCCAAAGGTATGAACCACGGGCGCAAAAGAGGGAATTTCAGCAGGAATAGTTTACAGTGCAAGTTACATCTGTTGAAATAAATTATTCCTCTTTGCAGTTGTTAGAAGCACTAGATTCTTGTTGTCGTTTGGGCTTGGCTATCTGTGGTGAAGTGCCGACATAATATAGTTGGTCTGAGTGTTGGAGTAAAACTCCAGGAGACTAAGGTGTGAATCCCTACACAACCATAGAAACTTAGTGGGTGATCTTGGGCAAGTCCCACTCTCTCGGCCTCAGAGAAGGCAAGGGCAAACCTCCTCTGCCAAGAAAACATTAGGACAGCATTGCCATAATTTGGAGTCAACTTAAAGACATATCATAACAAATTCAGGGCTCATTCCCATTTAAATGTAAACTGGTTTATGATTTGCCTTTGCTTCATGATGGTGAATCAAGTCCAAAAGGTCCATTGTTCCTACTATGAAAGTTCCTACTTGTAATCGCTTCTTTTTTTGGCATGATTGTCATCCCCACTAGATTGCACCACTTCAAAAGGCATGTCAATCAAAATGCATGTCAATCATCAGTGACATAAGCAGTAGCCCAGGCAGCCCAGTTTGGGAACTATATATTATTTTAAAAAATGATAGAAGATTTGATTCATTGGTTTTGCAACTACTTGCCTCGCTATGAACTGCCCTTGGATTGCCAAATTGCATGTACAGTTGACCCTCTGTTTTTGCACGGATCCACTCCGGACACCCCCCACCTCATGTGAAAACGGAGACTCACAAGTATTCAAGCCCCATAGGTTTGAATGGTGTGGACCCTCCGAAGCACACTGGGGGGCACACCATGGGGCACACCCCATTGACGATAATGGAGGCTGCCCCTCCATGCATATTCAAGAACGCGGATCCCAAGTCTGCGAGAAAGGAAGGGTGACTGTAGTTGTGAAACCAATTAATCAAATCTTCAATCAATTAAAAAAAAGATAGAAGATTTGAAGGAGACAACATGTGAAAGGGATCTAGGAGTCCAAGTAGACCACAAGCTGAACATGAGTCAACAGTGTGATGCGGCAGCTAAAAAGGCCAATAAAATTTTAGGCTGCATCAATAGAAGTATAGTGTCTAGATCAAGAGAAGTAATAGTGCCACTGTATTCTGCTCTGGTCAGGCCCCACCTAGAATATTGTGTCCAGTTCTGGGCGCCACAATTCAGAAAGGACATTGAGAAACTGGAGCGTGTCCAAAGGAGGGCGACAAAAATGGTGAAGGGTCTGGAAACCATGCCCTATGAGGAACGACTCAAGGAGCTGGGGATGTTTAGCCTGGAGAAAAGAAGGTTAAGAGGTGATATGATAGCCCTGTTTAAATATTTGAAAGGATGTCATATTGAGGAGGGAGCAAGCTTGTTTTCTGCTGCTCCAGAGACTAGGACCCGGAGCAATGGATGCAAACTGCAGGAAAAGAGATTCCATCTCAACATTAGGAGGAATTTCCTGACAGTAAGGGCTGTTCCACAATGGAACACACTTCCTCGGAGTGTAGTGGAGTCTCCCTCCTTGGAGGTCTTCAAACAGAGGCTGGATGGCCATCTGTCGGCGATGCTTTGATCTGGATTTCCTGCATGGCAGGGGGTTGGACTGGATGGCCCTTGCGGTCTCTTCCAACTCTATGATTCTATGATTCTATGATTGATTGGTTTTGCAACTACTTGCCTCACTGATCGCAAGTAGTTGTAAAATCAATTAATAGAATTTTCTATCAATGTTATTTTAAAAACCATGTGCCCATAGGTCACATCACAAGTACAAAGGCAGCACTTGGGGGGGGGGGATGCTGGATCTACCAAAAACTGAGGAGGGATAATAAACACCCTTCTGCCATTGGTCCATACCCTCCAGAATTACGCGATTCAGATCCGTCATTCCCACTTGTTGAACATGCATCAGAATTGGTTCTTTTCAAAAGAACTGCCAAAGAACTAGTGTCAGAAAAGAATGGGGGTTTTGCACTTGCCTCACACACCCAGAGTGGAGCTCTGGGCCCACAACAAACTCCAACTCCCAGAATTCCATAGCCTTGAGTTAAGGCAATTAAAGCGTTGCCAAACCAGGTTATTTCCCATGTGGATGCAGCCTACGTATGATTTCTCTTTCAGCTTCCCTTTCACACCAAACCTCCAAATCAATGGAGCTTTTCCGCAGATAAAAGTTCTTGGGCAGAATTCCAAAGACTTTGCTAGCATTTTGGGGGGGAGAAAAAGTGTTCCTGTTGCTTTAAATGAACCCAGGGCTTCATCTTCAGGTGGAGTCAGTTCTTGCTGAGTTATAAATTTGCTGGGAGGAGGGAAAGCAGCTGTTTTGCTGGAATCTTAACAAGCCCACAGGATCAGGATGGTAAGGCTGCAACATTGTACTTTCTCTGGGGCAGATTTTAATACTAACTTGTCAGTGTGTTGCATTGATTTCCTCTGGGTGTTGGGGGAGCAACTGGTTGGTAACTTTTTGGAGCTGATCAACTTTGTCTAGAAAAGTTATTGATGAGTGTGGCTGAGTTCTTTGGACTGGTGTTTGCTCCTTATAAGGTAAAAGCGAGGCTGCAGCGTGCAAAAGGACATTTTGGAAGGGTCTTTCTCTCCCACCCTTTTATTAATCTATTTCCCTCCTCTCCAGTGGCTTTGGCTGATCTTACAAAGTTACAGATCTGGTTTCTGACAGCTGAAGTCTTTTTTTTTCCTGCTTGGATTTTCAGGGGATCAATGTGTGATAAAGTCCACTTCTTTTTTCTGTTTCCCCCCATACTTTCACTCTTGTTGCTCTCCTGCCCTTTACTCTACATTATTTCACACTTGAACAGGGTTAGGTAGGAATCGACTGTACTTGTGCATACTGCCCACCCCCACTTTTCCTTCCCTATATAGGAGGAAACTGCCATATTGCCTTTGTCTGCTGTAATCCCATGGGCTGATATGCTAAAAGAATTAGAAAAGCATTTCTTATGCACAATTCTTTTTTTTTAAAAAATTCAGTGTTGCAGTTTCCAGCTAGAAAGCGCTTGGCTGAATCTTTCTGGGAAACTTTCCAGTTTCCTATGTTTGCATTTATGTTAATGAACTTAATGGGTTTAATTACTTAGTGGGGGTAAAGGGAGGAAAAGAGTATTTCTCTCTAGTGCAGAGTGCTTCTTTCTCTGGTTGAGATCCACTGTCATTTTGCTCAAGAGCAGGCCCAGGAAAATTGGTGGGTCACTTTCATTTCCTTTGTTTTTGGGTCTGAATCCCTACAAAATTTGGGATGCACAGATCTATTGTTCTCTGTTATCAGTTAACCCCATTTAACTGTTTTGCATTTAAAATAGGAAAGTCAGCCAACATTTTGTTTGGACTCTAGCAAACCATCTTTCATGGTAGCGGAGAAGAAAGTGATTATGGATTTTTGGAGAGGTGGCAAAGTGCATGGGTGAACCAGGCAAATGTCTCAAGCTGGGAATCTTTGGCTTTTCCAAATTGGCTCTCCTCTTCAGAAGCTCCATTGCAGAAATGCCAATCATGCCGCTGTTAAGGAGCAGGTGGTACTGCACTTGGCAAACTGTTGCGCCAGTTGGGCACTGAACGACATTCTCGGTTCGCCACGAGGAATGTCCACTTCTGACTGGCTCTGGCAAAGTGAGAAAGAAGATCCACAGTTCAAGCTCCTTTCCTTCAGAGATGGGTGGAGTGGGGAAGAGAGCAGGGAAGCATGGCAGCGTGCCACAGGGAGGCGTGGAACAGCCTCCAGGTCTGAGTGTCAGGAGGCTCTGGACAATAGCACAGGGGGGATTTCGAAGCACAGGCCCTC
Organism: Sceloporus undulatus; assembly: GCF_019175285.1. Classification (NCBI taxonomy): domain Eukaryota; kingdom Metazoa; phylum Chordata; class Lepidosauria; order Squamata; family Phrynosomatidae; genus Sceloporus; species Sceloporus undulatus. Next base: position 4,245,235 of record NC_056526.1, on the reverse strand, counting down.
ATCATGACAGCCTTTATAGCTGCGTCTGCCAAAGAGGGACCAAAAATACAGACGTCTGTGTTGCTCCATTTTATAAAATCATAGTTGGAAGAGACCTCAGGAGCCACCCAGTCCAACCACATTCTGCCATGCAGGAATACACAGTCAATGCACCCCCAACACATGGCCACCCAGCCTCTGCTTAAAGACCTCCAAAGAAAGAAACTCCACCACACTTTGAAGGAATGTGTTCCACTGTCAAACAGCTTTTACTGTCAAGAAGTTCTTCCTAATGTTGAGGTGGAATCTCTTTTCCTGGAGCTTGAATCCATCGTTTCGTGTTCTAGCCAACACTCCTACCACTGCGGTATGCTGGCTCTTCACTGCTGTAGACAAATGCAAAAGAGAACAGGGCTCCTATGCTTTTGTTAGTGCTCTAAGCTGGGATGGTTCACAGCAATATACTTTTGCTCAGGAAAATCTAGTGCTAGGAGTGACAAATGACAAATAATTATTCCTACTAATCAAAACATCCCAGGTCTCCAGCCTTGGCATAAGTTAAGCAACAAGCAAACCACTGAGGTCTCCTTCTCACCCCACCATTGTAGCACACTAGTTCTACTTGAACTACCATGGGATTATAGGATTTGTAGTTTGTTGAACCAATGTTGTGTAGTGGTTGGAATATTAGACGATAACTCTGGAGACCAAGGTTTGGATATCCACTAACACATGGGAACCCACTCTCTTAGCCTTCATCTTACAGTCACCTTAAGTCAGATACAGCATGAAGGCATACAGCAATGATGAGGCACTAAAGCAATCTCACAGATAGCTCTTAGGTATTGCATGAAACTACAGATCCTAAGATTCCATGGGAAGAAGCCATGAAGGGTTAAAATGAGACCCCAGTGCTATACAGAGGTGCCCTTGGTATCTGCTGGAGTTTGGTTCCAGGGCTCCCTGTGGATACCCAAATCTATGGGTGCTCAAGTCCCATTAAACCTATTAAATCCATAGGTGCTCAAGTCCCATTAAACCTATTAAATCTATAGGTGCTCAAGTCCCGTTAAATACATTAAATGCAATAATGGCATAGTAAAATGCTGTCCCTTATTTAAAATGGAAAATTCAAGGTTTGCTTTTTGGAATTGGTGTATTTTTTAAACATTTTCAAGCCGTGGATGGTTGAATCTGCATATAAGGCGTCTGTGGATATAGAGGGCCAACAGTAATTGTGTAATGTAAAAGAGAGCTGTTTGTTTGTTTAAAGTTTTTATACTCTGCTGTTCAGCCACAAAGGCTCTCTGTTACTATTTTACTCTCCTCTTGAACTTTATGAACCAACTCATAGATTGGCAATTTTTACTATTTGGGACTACAGTGCCCAGAACCCACTCCCCAGCTGGTTTGGCTGCTGGCTAAGCAGATGAGGAGTGTTGGGAGTTGTAGTCCAAAAACCTGAAACTTTTCCAAACTCAGTATCTGGCTGCCTCTCATGGAAGGGGAGGGACAGAGGGACGGGGCCCCAAACTGGATGACCCCAGTAATGACGCTGCATAGGCTGCTGTTGCATTCCTACTTGTGAGTCAGGGCTTACTACGTCTGTTGAAGAAGCTAGTTGTGGTTTGACAAACATACGAGAAATCTGTGGCCTGCTGCAGCCGTCTCTCCCTAGGATGCAAAAACGTCTTTTCAGCTGCACACTTGTGTCATGGTTGTGGTATCTCAAATATGTTGGGCAATTTAATGGAGTTTCCACCTGTTCCTGAGAGGGGTCTCATCTCTCGAAGTAATTCTGGGCTCTGAACCAAGGCTTTTCAATGGTGCACTCCACCTCTCCTTCAAAGAGGAGTTGAACTGGAGCTGTTGTTGAATGTGACTGTGAGTAGCATTAACTTCAGGACAGATGAACTGAGGAGGGGGCTTTTCATTCACCGGAATGCTTGTTTGCATGGATTGCTTTGAACGCTGTAGAGCTCAGCAGCGAAATATTATGCCGCTAAGAAAAATGACACAAATGACCTTTTAAAATGCAACTATCTGTTGGGGGAGCTTTGATTGTGTCTTCCTGCATGTCAGAATGGGGTTTGAATTGATGGCCCCTGAGGTCTCTTCCAACTCCATGATTCTACACAGTTAGTATGTCTTCTCTCCATTTTATGGACTGCACTGGATTTCAACCATGTTATCCTTCCCCACACACCAGCATTCCAAAACATTATCCTGCCATTACACTGGGCCCTCCACTTTCCCTGGGATTAGGGGCACAGGATGCCTGCAAAAGTGGAAAAACCATAAATAAAGAATCACTGATTTTTTTATACCTTAGAGAACAACTCTATGAATCTCTAGGTCCTCCAGTACAACTCTGTGGCTAACCCCTGCCAAACGTTGACCATAGAATCATGCAGGAGGACCTACAAATGCTTGCAAAAGTGTTTTCTATAGTAATTTCTAGGTCCTCCAGTGCAACTGTATGGTCAACTTCTGGCAGAGTTGCACTGGAGGGTGCTTGATATCTGTTGACTTGCCATCTGCAGATTTAATTACTGTATCTGCGGTTAGCAAGCCCCATTGCTTTCAATGGAGGTGCATGCATGCAATTGTCATAGAATCCTAGAGACCACAAGGGCCATCCAGTCTAACCCCCTTCTGCCATGCAGGAACTCACAATCAAAGCACCCCGACAGATAACCATCCAATCTCTATTTAAAAACACCACACTTCGAGGGAGTGTGCCCCACTGTTGAACAGGTCTTAACTGTCAGGAAGTTCTTATTTGTGTTGAGGTGGAATCTCTTTTCCTGGAGCTTGCATCCATTGTTTCAGGTCCTAGTCTCTGGAGCAGCAGAAAACAAGCTTGCTCCCTCCTCAATATGACATCCCTTCAAGTATTTAAACAAGGCTATCATATCACCTCTTAACCTTCTCTTCTCCAGGCTAAACATCCCCAGCTCCCTAAGTTGTTTCTCATAGGATTTCATGGTTTCCAGACCTTTCACCATTTTGGTCACCCTTCTTTGAACACGCTTCAGTTTCTCAACATCCTAACATCATATTGTGCCTGCCATTGAAATCAATGGGGCATTTTTCTTTATCCATAGGGGGTGATGGTAGTCCGGGCCAATTGCAGCTTCCAGATTCTGTTCCCTCTTCTTCTCAGCTGCTAGCTATGTCCCTCACCCTTGTGTAATGCAGCCAAATAGCAATTATTTCCTCCTGGCTGCAACATCTCTGACATCACAGAGGCTCAGCCAATTGCAAAGTCCTCCGTCACATCACAGCATTGGTCTTTTTTGCAATTTTGGAGCTTATCACATAAGGCCAGCGAAGGACACTAGTGCCAGGACAATAGTGCCTTTGGTTGGGGTCTCTTGCGTGACATCATCACTCTTCCATGTTGTCACAGAGGAGACTGTATTAAAGGTGACTCTTTTTAATAAAATCAAACTCCCCTCCAACCAGGGACATAGCCAAGGGGGGATTCTTGGGGTCCGGACCCCCCCCTTCCATTAGAAAAATGAATGGTGCATGCTGCTGCGCCACCGCACCCAAGCCCCATTATAATGGTGGCACTTAGTCTGGACCCCCCCTTCCTAAAATCCTGGCTACGTCCCTGCTCCAGACCCCCATAAATGACTCCTTTACCGCCTCTTTTGCATGTGATTTCTGGTGTGAAAGTTCAGTGGTGCTTCTCTTCTGGTTTTGGGAGGTCAGTGGGCATGGTTTGGGTGAGGAAATGGTAGTGGTCAAGAGAGATAAAAGAAAGAGATCAAGAGTCTCTGTTGCTGCAGTGCTTCTATGATGTGTGTCTTCTCCTGCATGGCAGGGGGTTGGACTGGATGGCCCTTGCGGTCTCTTCCAATTCTATGATTCTATGATTCTCACACACACACTGCTTAATGTCCCTTCTCCGACAATACAAAAGCAAAGAGGGGTCCTAGAGGATCGTCTAGGATTCCTAGTAGGTCATAAGTTGAACATGAGTCAATAGTGTGATACAGCAGCTAAAAAAGCTAATGAAGTTCTAGGCTGCATTGATAGAAGTATAGTGTCTAGATGGAGGGAAGTAATAGTACCACTCTATTCTGCTTTGATCAGGTCTCACCTGCAATATTGTGTCTATTTCTGGGCACCACAGTTCAGAAAGCATGTTCAGAAATTAGAGCATGTCCAAAGGAGGGTGAGTAATGGTGAAAGTTTTGGAAACCATGCCCTATGAAACCTGGGCATGTTTAGCCTGGAGAAGAGAAGGTTAAGCGGTGACATGATAGCCCTGTTTAAATATTTGAAGGGATGTCATATTGAGGAGGGAGCAAGCTTGTTTTCTGCTGCTCCAGAGACCTGGACCTGGAATGATGAATTCAAACTAAACTGAGTGAGGATTCAAACTTAATTTCATGGACTACAGTTCCCAGAGACAGAAGAACCAGCATTGGTTCAAAGTACAGTAAAACAGATTCTAAACATTAGGAAGATCTTCCTGACAGTAACTGAACAATGCGTGCCTGAAAGCTGCTATACTGGACTTTGGCAATTGTACTCTTTTAGCAACACCCAGCGCAGGAATCCAGATCCCACCCCTCCATGAGACCCTTCCCAAATTGGAATTTGGCTGAAAAGATTTTCTATCCCTGAATAGTGTGTTGCACTAATAAGAAGGCCATGTTTAAAACCTGCAGTTGATTATGAAGCTCGCCTGGTACCCCACCCTGGCTAATGTCCCAATGTCAATTGTCCTGCAAACCAGTCTTGGAATAGGAATGTATTAACTGCAAAGCTATGCCTTACTCAGAGTCTGCGGACGTTCTGGGGGCGGAGGGAGAGTGTGCAGCTCATAAAATCCACCTGAATCCTGATAGTATGACTACTGGGATTGTTAAAACGTCTGTCTCTGTCTCACAGCAAGACTGTTGAATCCTCGAAGATGGAAGAGTGCAGTGTTGCCAGCTAAAGAAGAATGGTTTTTAAATGCGAATGAGTTTGCAGAATGGACAAATGAACTTCAGTACTTTGATTAGTGAAACAATCTCTAATAATGTGAAGTTGAAGGCTTTCATGGCCAGCATCCATAGTTTTTTGTGGGGTTTTTTGCGCTATGTGATGGTGTTCTAGAGGAGTTTATGCCTTACATTTCAGAGGCATCTGTGGCTGGCATCTTCAGAGAATCTTTAATAATATTCTTACAAGATTGAAAACACCTGACAGACTTTAAGGTCTGGAGGGGGAGAGATGGAAATGAGCTGATGGCAGCTGGTTTTGTAACTGAAGTCCAAAACGCACTGCAGAATTAATCCACTTTGAGACCGCTTTAACTGCCCTGGCTGAGTGCTAGGGAATCCTAGGAGTTGTAGCTTATTGGGGCACCAGATAGGAAAAACTAAATGTCTCACAAAATTAGTTTCCAGAATTCTCTAGCTTTGAGCCTGGGCAGTTAAAGTGGTTTCATTCTGGATTATATCTACAGTGTATGTTAGGCCTTTGTGGAGATTACAAATAACAGAAATGTGAAGTTGAAGGCTTTTTTGGCCGGCATCCATAGTTTCACTGAAGATGCCAGCCCCAAGTACTGGCAAAACATCAGGAATAAACTCTTCTAGAACATGGCCACAGAGCCCATAAAACCCACAAAACCCACAAGAAACTGTAAAGTAGAAGAAAGTAAAAAGTCAGAGTGAGAGAAGCTTAAATATCTCTTATAAATCTATAAAAGTCATCCTTGTATTTTCTTATCTTTTCCTTTATAGTTCTTTAACCTTTCTACTTTTCTGTAGACTTCATCACACAGGCTATAAAAGTGGGATTTTAACAGGATAAAAGCCTCTTTGGCCAGTACTTATCATGAAACATCAGGTCCGTCCTGGTGTTGCTGCATTCCATTTGTTACTGTAGTGCACCTTTTCGTTGATGGGCAAAACCCGTCAGTAGGTTCTCGATCTTGCAGCTATTCCATGACTACTGTCAGAAGCATGAATGCATAGTTTCTGTCAGGGTTCTGAATATGTGAAATAATGGAGGGAGGAGCGTTGATGTTCACATAATAAAATATGTGCTTGGTTGCTAGCAGGGCTGGTGGGTAGATTGACAGTTGCTGCGGAGTATGGGATATTGGGTAGCTAGTTGGCATAGAGAGGATGGATGGGTGCAGCTGGCAGGATAGTTTTGGGAATGATAGGACTGGAATGTGTGTGGAGAGTGGGGTGCGTCGGTGTCTGGTACTGTAGGGAGGGGGCCAATGGTGGAAATGCTTGAGTCTGAAAGAGACAGTGGTGGCAAGAAATTTTAGAAGGGGATTGAAGGCTTTCATGACTGGCATCCATAGTTTTTTTGTGGGTTTTTTGGGCTATCTGTCCATGTTCTAGAAGAGTTTATTCCTGACGTTTCACCAGCATCTGTGGCTGGCATCTTCAGATAATACTGAAGTATTCTTTGAAGAAGCCCCCCACAGATGCTGGCAAAACCTCAGGAATAAACTCTTCTAGAACATGGCCACATAGCCCAAAAAGCGCACCGAAAACTTTAGAAGGGGTATTAGCTTGTAAGGGGGACTAAGCTATGGGAAGTGGAGGTGGGTGTTTTACATTTCTGGCATTTTAATATACAGTACTGCTTGGCTGTTGGGGGGGAGGATAGTTTTGGCTTAAACGCTGGCTGCTGAATTACAGACTATGTATATTCAATAAAGTTCTTTGGTGTTTTCAAAAACTGATTGGTGCACACTGGTTCTGAATTTACTCAAGTCTGACAACCACCGTTGTGCGATGGGGCCTTCTGCTGCAGTTCCACTTCTCAGGCATTCCTGTGATGTGAGCGGACATGGCTTTGCTCCTCTCCCCTTTCTCCTTCCCTCCCTCGCAGCGATCACGGCCACCAACGCTTTGCTCATGGCAGCTGCTCTGGGCACATTCACACAGCAGCAGACTTTGGGAAGCGGTTGGCTCTGCCGTTTGACAGTGGACATTTTCACACGGGGGGAAAGAGTTAAGGAATTGTATTAATACCATCATTCTTGCACAATTGAGGAAAAGATTTCCATACCGTCATCCTCCTATCTTTCTTGAAATGTCGTTGAAGCATTGTGCTAGTGGAATAAGCCACTCATGCTTTAAAAGCGTGAATGGCTTGGCGAATGTGATTTGTTTGCGCATTTGCAGAATGCCTGAAAAGCAAGTATGATTTTATGATGATATAAAGACATTTCACTGCTCCGTCTGGGTATTCCTGAAACGCATCCTGTGTCACACAGGAGGGTTAAGTAAGCGGCGAGCGATTAACCATTTTTTAAACCGCTCTTAACAAAATGTCTATGGAAGGTAATTAATTCCAGCAAAAAATAAACATAGGTAAACATTTTGTTTTTTCTTCAAAATAGAGGCCATTATTATTTATGTAAGTAATTTTTTAACAACAAACCTGTTGTTTAGCAAATACTAAAGGCTGTTGTAATGTGGAAAGCAAATGCACTATTTTCTGTTCTTGAATTGTTAATGAAGTGTTATAATGTGTTCAGTGTGTGAAGACTATGTTTTTGAAATCGCTTTTATATCATTCTTGTCAATTCCAGTATACTAACGCTATAATAAAAAGATGAAAATCTTCAGTGGAAGACTCTCCCTCGGAGGGTGGTGGAGTCTCCCTCCTTGGAGGTCTTTAAACAGAGGCTGGATGGCTATCTCTCAGGGGTGCTTTGATTGAGAGTTCCTGCATGGCAGAATGGGGTTGGACTGGATGGCCCTTGGGGTCTCTTTCAATGATTAGAGGCTTACCATGGCTAAAATGTTGCTAAATCATTCCCAAAGTGCACGAGTGTGATAGCCAATTGTACTTGCCTCCTGTGATTTAATCATCAAAGCGTTCATGGAGCAGCCATTTTTCAACAATGGAAACTTCCGTTATTGCTACTCCACCAACACGTTGATGATGGGAGAGGAGTGGGTCGCCTCAATGATGATTAAATCATGGGAGGCAAGCGCGGTTGGCTGTCACACTTGTGTGCTTTGTGAACGATTTAGCCACATTTTAGCCACGGTAAGCCTCCGTGTGATAATTGCCTATGATTCTATGGCAATCGCTAGTTGTCTCGTTTCCTTTTGGAAGGTGGCATTTGGCAGTGCAGAAAACAGATCATGCAACCATGGATCACCAAAGCAGCGCCAAAGCACTATTGTGGGGGAAAGTGTGATAATTCATGATGTCAAACCAGTATGTTTCCATTCTTAAACTGGCACGATTGTGGTGGGACAGCAAACTAGTGTGAAAAGTCCTTTGTCTCTTGGTTTTCTTTTTTCCAACTTTATATTCTTCTTTTTAGTTGCAGCTGCTGCTCTTTGCATTTTTATGTGTATGGATGTGTGCATAAAACCTTAACCTTTTAAAGAAATAAAACTCCTGCCTCCTCTGTGTGTTCCTCTCCAGAGGGAGTGTCTGTCAATCCACATCGGCCAAGCTGGAGTCCAGATTGGGAATGCCTGCTGGGAGTTATACTGCCTAGAACATGGCATCCAAGCAGATGGAACCATCCCAGGGAACCCGGCGGCACAGAAGATCCTGCCAGAAGCTGAGCAAGTGGATTCCTCTTTTGAAACCTTCTTCTGTGAGACGGCGTCTGGGAAGCATGTTCCAAGGGCTGTGTTCATCGATCTGGAACCAACTGTTATTGGTAATGTGGGCAACAGCAATCTGTTCCAAAGGCCAAGGTGGGGTAGTGATTTGAGTGTTGGACTAGGACTCTGGGAGGCCAGGGCTCAAATCCCAACTCAGGGAAACTCTCTAGATCAACATGGCCAAGTTACTCTTTTGCTGCCTTAGAGAACGGCAATGGCAAACCTCCTTTGAATAAATCTTAACCGGAATACCTTAGCCAACTGTTGTTGGTAATATGAGTAACAGCAATCTGTTGCAAAAACCAGTGTGGTTGTAGTGGTTGTAGTCTTGGACCAGAGATCTGGGAGACCAGGGATTTAAATCTGGGAATATCCCGCAAAAGCGAGATTTTTTTCAGATGATGTTGGGCTAATTGAGCATTAACCCGACAGTAAACTGTGCAGAAAGTGGGCAAACTTGGCCGCTTTTTACTTTCGGGAAAATCCCGAAAGTAAAAAGAGGCCGATTTTGTTCACTTTCCGAACGGGTTAATGTCGGGTTAATGCTCAATTATTTCGACGTCGTCTGAAAACAATCCCACTTTTGCAGGATATTCCTGGATTTAAATCCCATTTATCCATGGGTATTGGGCACTTTCCCTCCCATATGATAAGGTCCATAGTAAAATAGCATTGTTTTGCTATGTAGAAAGAAAAGAAAGAAGGGAATCAGTACCTGCATCCCTCCCCAGCACACTGGGAGACATGTAAAGTTTGCACAGATTTTGAAGCCATTGGAAAAAATGATTTTTTACCCAATTTTTTGAGGAGAACCCCCCAAAAATCTGTTTCCTCGTAATGGGAACCATTGGTTTGTGCTCTAGTTTCTAGAGCAGCAGAAAACAAGCTTGCACCATTCTCTACATGACATTCCTTCAGATATTTAAAGACTAGAAACCATTCCCCCTCTCAGTCTTCTCCTAACCTATTATTTCTTGGGCTTGGTTTCCTGAATTTATATGTTTCATTTGGAGTGGCTAGATCCATTGTATTAGCATTGGAAAAGATATTCTAAATTGTATGAAATTTAGTATGTGGAGAGATCTTGTAGCACCTTTGAGACAACTGGAAGAAAGAAATTGGCAGCATGGGCTTTCCTAGACTTCAGTCTACTTCCTCAGATGCATTTGTATGAAATTTAAATATTAATGTATTTTGATTCTAGTCAAGATTCTTCTTTATATCAGGTTGCATGTTTTTTTCCTTACTTTATTTTCTTGTCTTTTTTCATACTTTATTCTTACTTTGTACTGTTACATTCTGTTTTATATTTTGTTCTTATTGTCTGCTTGGAAATCATGAAATTATGTTGATTAAGTATATGATTTTGTTTTTTTGCTTAATCATGGGTGGGTTTATGCAGTAACATACGCTAAGATAAAGAGAGGCTATTTTTCCTTTTTGGTTCAACTGCTCTTCTCTGTCCTTCCAGATGAGATCCGCACGGGGCCATATCATTCCCTCTTCCATCCTGAGCAGCTCATCAGTGGTAAAGAAGATGCTGCCAACAATTATGCCCGCGGCCATTATACCATTGGGAAGGAAATAATCGATACAGTCCTGGGCAGGATCCGCAAAATGGCAAGTGCAGGGCCATAGCTTAGTGTGTGGAGGGGTCTAAGGAAGGAGGCATACATGCTCCCAAGGCATGTTGTATCTTCTTCTGTGTTCTGTGGGGTCAACTGTAATTTAATATTGCAAACACAGTCACGATTGAAGTCCCTGTATAAGTATTTAACAACAAATTGCATATTTGGACACATAGGCACTGTCCCAAAGGTTCTGTGCATTCAATAAAGTTCCAGAGCAGGACTTGATTGCAAGACTCTTCCGCCTGTACTTTTCAGTTTCTTGGAACATGCCTGTGTCTTCCATCCAAAAAAAGATAATTCTGTAAATTCATTTCTCAAAGATGCAATGGGAAGAGTCTGTACATATTGAGCTCTTCCATGATTCGTTTTCAGCAAGCAATACCAATCTGAAGATTTATTTATCTCTAAATCCTGATTATCATCCATCCTGTTTATCCAATCTCTTAGTTTGTTTTTAACTCCCACCGTAATAAAAAATATCTGGTAGGAGGGTTTTAGACTAGGTTGGCAACTCTTGGAAATTTTGCATTGTGGAACTCACTTCTTGGATTCTCCCAGCCATCAAACTGTAACTTTTCTAAATACTGTGCAGAAATTTGTGCATGCATGTGTACATGATCAAAATACTGATGTTTACACAAACAGTCCCAAGGATAGTTTCGGAAAGACTAACACTAATTCAGGAATGGGAACCATGTTGACCTCCAGGTGATGATGGACTGCATTTCCCAGAATTCCTCACCATTGACTATGCTGGCATAAGGTTGCTGGTGGTTGTGGTCCAACAGCCTCTGGAGAGCCACACAATTTCCACCCCTGTAGTAACCCAATTGTTGGAATGACAGTAGTCAGTACCAATAACCCAACTTCTCTTCCCAACACAGGCTGACCAGTGCTGTGGCCTCCAAGGTTTCTTGGTCTTCCACAGCTTTGGTGGAGGTACAGGGTCAGGTTTCACCTCTCTTCTGATGGAGCGGCTCTCAGTAGAATACAGCAAGAAGTCAAAACTGGAGTTCTCGGTGTACCCAGCCCCACAGGTCTCCACTGCCGTGGTGGAGCCCTACAACTCCATCCTGACCACCCACACCACACTAGAGCATTCGGACTGTTCCTTCATGGTGGATAATGAGGCCATCTATGACATCTGCAACCGCAACCTTGACATTGAGCGTCCCACCTACACCAACCTCAACCGGTTGATTGGGCAAATCGTATCCTCTGTAACAGCTTCTCTGAGGTTTAAAGGTGCCTTGAATGTTGACCTGATAGAATTCCAGACCAACCTGGTGCCATATCCCCGCATCCATTTCCCCTTGACCACCTACGCTCCCATCATCTCCGCCGAGAAGGCCTACCACGAGCAGCTCTCCGTGCCGGAAATCACCAATGCTTGCTTTGAGTTTTCCAACCAGATGGTCAAATGCGACCCTCGCCGTGGGAAATACATGGCCTGCTGCCTCCTCTACCGGGGCGACGTGGTGCCTAAGGACGTCAACGCGGCCATTGCCGCCATAAAGACCAGGAGGTCCATCCAGTTTGTGGACTGGTGCCCAACTGGGTTCAAGGTGGGCATCAACTACCAGCCCCCCACAGTGGTGCCTGGAGGAGATGTAGCAAAGGTACAGAGAGCTGTCTGCATGCTGAGCAACACCACGGCAATTGCTGAAGCCTGGGCACGTCTGGACCACAAATTTGACCTGATGTATGCCAAGCGGGCCTTTGTGCATTGGTACGTCGGGGAGGGCATGGAGGAAGGGGAATTCTCTGAAGCGCGGGAGGATCTGGCTGCCCTAGAGAAGGATTATGAAGAGGTTGGGAGAGATTCTGCCGATGGAGAGGAAGAAGATGCTGAGGAGGAATATTAGAACAAATGAGTGTCTGTGTGACAGAGTCTGCATGTAACCAGGCTTAAGGTGGGCAGGTAAACCTTACCAGTCTATCAAAAAAGAAAGTATTACTTGTTTAACATTAATCTGATTCCAGTTTTTTAAAAAAATCTTGTATTGTACTAGGCTTCTATAATGTATGGACTGTTAATACACTGTACTTTCATTAGAATGCACTCCCTGTAGCTTCCTTTTAATCTTTCTTACAATAAAGTATTATTGTTGCATAAGGAAATACAACTAAAAGAGTTGACTAATAAAAAACCATTGAAACAAGGCAAAAATATATGTTCAAAAAAGTGCATATTCATCATGTCAATTGTGTCAACAGAGATGAAAACATTACTCATCAATAGCATCCCTCTCTAAGGAGAAATGGGCTCTGCAAGAAAGCATAGAGTTGATACTGTTATTAATACCATTTATAAATGGGATCCAAAACATTGTAAAATCCAGATCCCTCATTTGTATGTCTTTGTTTGCTGACCCTGTGTGATATTTTTTTCCATTAAAAGAAGTATCCAAAGTCTCTTCCTTGAATTTTCTGTAGACAAATCAACTGTGTTTTTCCAATTACTTATAATTTCCATTCTGTCCGTGAGACAAAAAACAGCAATCAGATATTTGTGTTTTAAACATTTATACTTACCTAAGAATAGAGAGTAAACCTATACTGTAGTTGGAGAGGTAATTATCATTTGATTGGTGATATAACTTATCTCATCAAATATTTTGTTCCAGTATTTAAATCCACATCGGCAATCGCATGGAAAACATCCAGATTACCACATTTCCTCCAGTATCTATCATTGACTTGTTTTTAAACTAAGGCATTAAAATGTTGACTACTTCAAGAATTCCCTTATTTGTGGCGCAATAGGATTTAGTACCAATTATCCGCCTCTATTTCTAACCATACGCACTTTATCTAAATTTGTCTTCCTCTTTCATACTCTGAGTAGAGTATTTTCACTATCAGAGTTTGAATTTTAGAAGCAAATCTCTTCATTTCTGACAAGTAATGAGATATAAACTCTTCAGATTTTCTTAGAGGCTTGAATATGACAGATTTAATGTCAGAGTACAATATGAAATGAATAATTTATTGGGTCTGGATCCAGCATGAATGAGTTTCTTCTTTAATGTGGAATTCATTTTTTGTCCTATATCTACAAATAAGTCCCTGAATGTATATACTTCAGGATGAAGGAAATGTCATGCAGATCTGCAAAATAAAATCGGTTTGTACAAAATGAAACTGGTTTGTAAAGGGACAAAACCTGAGATTTCAGATACCTTTCTTTTTCCTTGTCTAGAGGGGCTCTAATTTAACTTTCTCCCAGTCTTTGCATGTTTTAAATATCTTTGTCAATGAAAAGGAGGTGGCATAGAAAAGGGATTAATTGTGTGTGTGTGGGAGGATGTCAGCAAAAATGATTGTGCCACGTATCCAAAGAGAAAGAAAATGTATTATGCAACAGTGAATTATTTGTTATAGAGTTCTGTGGGAAAATCTCAGAAAGGGTGGGCCTTGTATCCAGTCCTGATTAAGTTCCTTCCGCATTAAAGACAGCCAAGCATCAACATTATTATTGCGGGATTTAAATGCCTTGCAAAAGACAGTTTGGGATTCCTAATCCATCTAATACTCTGGGGCTATAACTGATTGCTTTTGAGGGTCTTAGCATGGCACATTTTGGGTATGTATATGCAAGGCAAACCAGATGTTTCCAGGAAAAACCAGTTGGAAAGTATCATTCCTGGGTGGCCTGGAGAGAGATACTGACCAGCTTTTCAAGTCTTGCAAGAAATTTTGACCCAGATAAACAGTTGCTATTTTTCTCTTTCATAGACACACATGTATATATCTAGACCTCTAAGGTGACATAACCGGAGGCAAGCTATGCTGTACCCACCTGGCATAATCATCCAGTTTGTGTAGCAGTTATTGTGTTGGAATGGGACTCAGGAGATCTAGGTTCTAGTCTCCACTGAGTCATGCAACTTTCTGGGTTCTCTGTTTCAGGAGGACAGGTGCCCAGGTGAACACGCCTCTGGTCCCCAAGAACAAAGAGTGGAGAAACCAAGCCGATCCAAGATTGCACATGGAAGGCCTGTAAAGGAGGAAGCATGGCTGAAGCAGTCTGGGAGCTTTATCACACTGTCGAGATCCCATGGGAAAATGGGAGTTTAATGGGAGCTAAATGAGATTCATATTCAAACAAAACTTGCAAATTTGGGTAGTTTATCACACAAAAGGACTCCCCAAAGGAAATAATGCGAAGTTAATCCGAAACCAAAGCAGAGAAAAACGGCAGCTTTTTTACTTTCGAGTTGTTCCAAAAGTAAAAAGCTGCCAGTTTTCTCTGCTTTGCATTCGGATTAACTTCGTGTTATTTCACTTTGTGACGTTGTCTGATAAACTTTGGGCATTTTCGAGTTTTCTTTGCTTTAAATCTTGCTTAACTCCCATTTTTCCGTGGATCTCGCTAGTGTGATAAACTTCTAGGTTCTGAAAGCAACAATAATAAATTTTATTTATTATAAAATAATAAACATCGGATCGAGGCGGGATTACAGCAAACAATTCAACAATACAAAATGCAGATAGAATGTTATCTAAAATACAAACAATAAAATGGTCAGCAATACAGCTGCCAATCATTAAAATATCCAAAATAAGAACCATGGCTCCTTTTCCTCCTGGAGAGAAGTGACCAGTTGGGTGTCCAGTGGGGCTCTGTCCTGGGCCCAGGGCTATTCAACATCTTTATCAATGACCTGGATGACAGAATTGGGAGCATACTTATCAAATTTGCAGATGACACCAAATTAGGAGGAGTAGCAAATACTCCAGAGGACAGGATCAAAATTCAAAATGACCTGAATAGACTAGAAAGCTGGGCTAAAGCTAACAAAATGAAATTCAACACAGGGGGACACCTGGCTGAATGAAACTACATGCGAAAGGGATCTAGGAGTCCTAGTAGACCACAAGTTGAACATGAGTCAACAGTGTGATGCGGCAGCTAACAAGGCCAATGTGAGATGTGACACCTACTGAGTTCCAGATGGACTCAACAAAGGGTTGAATTATTATAGAAATGAATGGGTTTTACTTCCAGACATTCTGTTTTTCTCATTAGAGGGGAAATCCACAAGTAGAAATCACCTGGATTCGGACCGAGCAAAATAACACAAGCATGAATGTGTGTTTGCATTCTGCAGAACTCTTCATTGAGCTGAATGTGAGGCTTGTTGGGGAGAGAGCTGGCATGGTTTCAAAAGCCTGCAATTCTTCTAAGCGTCTTAAAGCAGAATTCCAAAGGAGTTGTGCAGACTTAAAATAGATTAACTGCTGTTGGGGTGCTAAACAGATTTCAGCTTGCATGGAAGGAAGGCTTTGGGAACAAAGAAGCAAGGGCTGATATGTCAACCACCACCCCCATCATCCACAGTGCTGAGCCATTTATATCTATAAACGTATCTGAGAAAACAAGGTCTGGTGCTCTCTCAGCAGAAGCAAAACAGTCTTTGAGGCTGTAAAAGGATAAACATTTCCTTCAGATGGAAATCTGTTATTTCCTCAGGATGCAAACTAACTTGGCTAACATGTAATGTACAAACATTACAAGGCTAAAGACCTTGTAGAACTACAAATCCCGGTATATCATGGAGCTACAGCACTTAAAATGGTGTCAAACTGCATTGTTTCTTCATATTGTTTCTCCATTATTATTTATCTGTGATCCGCGTTTAGTCTCTTCTGAGACAAAGGTGGCATAAAAATGAAACAAGTAAGTTAATGATTTCTACTGTGCAGGTGCATCCTGGGATATTTTAAAAGTAGTGGGAAAAGTAGGACAACTGAGAATTAATCCAAATAGGGGCAGTTGGAGCAGGGATGTAGCCAGGATTTTAGGAAAGGGGGTGGGGGGTCCAGACTAAGTGCCACCATTATAATGGGGCTTGGGTGCAGCGGTGCAGCAGCACACACCGTTCATTTTTCTGATGGAAGGGGGGGTCCGGACCCCAAGACCCCCCCCCTTGGCTACGTCCCTGGTTGGAGGGTATGCTATTGTTATGTTTGCAAAGATGGAGATTACATTCAGGTGGCACACAGATGGAGCCTCTTGCTATCAGATGGACAGAATGATCCGCCTTTAGCTGAGTGTCTTTTATCCAAAATGCTTGGGACCCCAAGTATTTTGGATTTGGGAATATTTGCAAATACAGTTGGCCCTCCACATTAACGGCTATGACTTTGCGGATGTTGTTATGAGCAGGTTCGACATCCTTTTTGAATTGTGGAGCCCAGAACTGGACACAGGATTATTCCAGGTGGGGCCTGAGAAGAGCCAAACAGAGTGGGACTATTACATCCCTTGATCTAGACACTATACGTCTCTTGATGCAGCCTAGAATCTCATTGGCTTTTTTAGCTACCGCATTGCACTCTTGACACATGTTCAATGTGTGGTCTACTTGTACTCCTAGATCTCTTTCCCACTTATAAGTCTCTCATTCAGCCATGAGTCTCCCATGATCCTATATCTGTGCATTTCATTTTTCTGCCCTAAGAGAACCTTACATTTCTCCGTGTTGAATTTCATTTTGTTAGCTTTGGCCCAGCTTTCTAATCTATTAAGGTCATTCTGAATTTTGATCCTGTCCTCTGGGGTATTTGCTACTCCTCTTAATTTGGTGCCATCTGCAGATTTGGTCCCCTCCAACATTCTGCATCAGCTAAAAACTGGGACATCAGAGTGTGGAAGAACCCACAAGTTTAGGAGAAGCTGCAGCAGTTTGCTTTTGCCTGATCCGACAGAGAAGGGCAGGACTCCCCTCCTCTTCTCCTCAGCAACTTATTTCTGTTCAGAGAAGGAAGTTCCAGATTAGTTTGCATGGGATACATGCAGATAAATGTCTTTTTTTGTCCATTTTTTGTTGTCATTGGCTGCAGAAACATTCCAGGTTGACTGCGCTTTAACCGCCGTGGCACCATAAATTATAATACAGAATCCAGGGCTCTCTGTCAGAGAAGGAGAAATGCCAAACAAAACTACAAATCCCAGAATTCCATAGCATGGAGCCATGGCAGTTAAAGCGGCGTCAACCTGGGTTACTTTTGCTGTGCAGACGATGCAGCCATTGCGATTTTAAAATAAAATAATAATAGAGAGGGGAGGCTGGAGAATTGCTGTCCCTTCAAATGCAACTGGACTACAACTCCCATGATCCCTCACCATTGGCCATGCTAGGTGGGGATGATGGGAGTTACAACCCAATACAGTACATGGGTAGAGAGGCCAACATTTTGAGGAATTTGATTTGCGTTGAGGAAGGGGTTGGACTCAAAGGCCCATGATCCCCTTCCAACTCTTAAGAAGTTAATTTTTTTGGGGGGAGGGGACATTTTCTTCCTCCAATAAAGAGCGCGGTCCCTTTAAATAGCAAGACGGCCTTTACTTCCGGGTGGGCGTGATAACAAGGAAAGGGGTGTGGCTATGTAAATACGGTTCTAGGCGTTCTTCCTCCTTTTCAACTCCTGGGAGGAAAAGTGACGTCAGCCGCTAAAGTGGAAGAAGTGGGCGTGGCCCAGAGATTGAGTGGCGGCCGTGCCCACCAATGGCGGCGCGCACAATGTAGTCCTCGGCGCTCCGAGGGCGGGACTTCCTTCCCGGAGGGTGAGCGTGGAGGCTGAAATCTGCGGCCAGAAGCCGAGCCGGTCGCCGTCGCCGCCATGATTAAGAAGTTTGATAAGAAGGACGAGGAGTCTGGTAAGAACACGCCGGCTCCGGAGTTCGAGGTGGCGACTAGGCCGCGAAGCCTCGGGAAGCAGGCCCCGTTGCTAGGCAGACTTGGGAGCCCCTTGACTATGGAGTGGGTAGCCCCGTAGGGAACCCCTGAGGCAGTTGGCTCCGCCCACAAAGGGGCGTGGCTTTGGTTGAGGCGAGGCGTTCTTCCTCGAAGAGGGACTACAACTCCCATAATCCCCACAAGTGTGCATTATGGGGGTTGTAGTCCGACACAAATGGGAGGCCCTCGCCTGAGGGAAGAAGGGGTTTTTCTTAATGTTATTTAATTGTTATGTCAACCTTCTCTCAGAAAGAATCACTTGAAAATTAAAAATCCTCACATAAAACAATATAAAATCATGTAAAAGGCATACAGAGTTTTAAAAAGATAAGATTAAAAACATCTGTGGAGAAAGATTGGGAAGAATAAATGCAAACAATAGTAAATCAACAGTTTAACGATAAGTAAGCAATAATAACTGAAAAGACTTACATCTTTCTCAGTTTCAGGGAAGTCAATGAGATTAATATATATAAGTCCTTTTGGAAGACATGGTTGAAGGCAGAAGAAAGAAGAAGAAGAAAGACTAACATAAA
This sequence comes from Sceloporus undulatus, assembly GCF_019175285.1. NCBI lineage: Eukaryota > Metazoa > Chordata > Lepidosauria > Squamata > Phrynosomatidae > Sceloporus > Sceloporus undulatus. The sequence goes on along the minus strand of NC_056526.1, from coordinate 4,226,738 downwards.
TATTTCAGTTTCTTGGTTGCTAAATGGAGTTTTCTCCCCGTTGGTCAGGATTAAGGCTGCTGTCACACTGCAGAATTAATGCAGATTGACACCGCTTCAGTGGCCATGGCTCAATGCTATAGACTTCTGGGATTTGTAGTTTGTGGTGCACCTGAGCTCTCTGACTCACAGCTCACAAAACTACAAACCCCAGTATTCCATAACATTGAGCCATGGCAATTAAAGTGGCATCAAACTGGGCTTTTCTGTGGTGCAGATGCAGCCTAAGTGTGGTTTGACAATCGACTCAGAAGGAACTTCTTGAAAGCAAGGTCCAAAACACACTGCAGAAATAACCCAGTTTGAGACCGCTTTAACTGCCCTTGCTCAGTGCTAGGGAATACTGGCAAGTGTAGTTTTGTGAGTACATTTACCTTCTCCGTCATAGAGCTCTGGTACCACAATAAACTACAGTTCCCATGACTCCCTAGCTGTAACCCAGGGCAGTTGAAGCGATCTCAAGATGGATTATTTCTGCTGCGTGTTTTGGACCTAAAAGTCTTGGTAATGGAGCCCATGACCTAGAGAGGTCTGTGGGTTCTCCCTCTTAGACAGTCTCAAAAAGAGGCTGAACAGCTCTCTCGGGATGCTTTCATTCAGTGACCCCCCAAACTCTGCCTTTTAAGGGATGTTGGACTTCAGCTATCAAATCCCAGGGTATTGGCCAACATGGCTGAGGCTTTTGGGAGCTGAAGTCCAAAACCCCTTAAAGGGCACAGTTTGGGGATCACTGCCAGGAGATCCTGCCCTGAACAGAGAGTTGGGCTCTATGGCCCATGAGGCCCCTTCCAGCTCTATGGTTCTTTGATTCCACATGTTTATGGCCCCTGTCAGTGTTTAAATGCCGGTCCTGCAGCCACAAGGTTGTGAGTTCGATCCCAGGCAGGGCTCCAGGGTCCACTCAGCCTTCCATCCTTTTGTAGGTTGGTAAAATGAGTACCCATCTTATTGGGGGAATTGGCTTCCACATTGTAAACCGCTTAGGGAGTACTTAAGTGCACTGATAAGTGGTATAGAAATGTACTTGCTAGTGCTATTGCTACCAGAAATGCTCTTCGGTTGCAAGGATGGGAGAAGACAAATCTGTGTTTGCACCTTGGTCAGGCTTCACCTTTGTTCTGCTTCACAATGAACATGCACAAAACACCCCTTCAGACAGCGCAGAGCTGTGGTTTGAGTACTGGCCTAGGACTCTGGAGTTGTTGTGAAGTGGAAGGCTTTCACAGCCGGCATCCATATTTTTTGTGGCTTTTTTAAGGCTATGTGTTCTGGAAGAGTTTATTCCTGATGTTTCGCCAGCATTTGTGGCTGGCATCTTCAGAGAATGCTGGCATGGAAGAGAGTGGGGTATATATATACTGTATGACCCTTGGCTGGGATAAAGTGATTTAACGTGTTCATCGGTGTATTGGCCTGTTGTTCTGAAAAACACCAAAATCAAGACTGGGGTCCAAAACACAGTGCAAAAATAATCCAGTTTGAGATCATTTTAATTGCCTTGGTGCAGGGCTAGGGAATCCTGGCAATTGTAGTTTGTTGTGGCACCAGAGCTCTCTGACGGAGAAGACTAAATGTCTCACAAAACTAGTTCTCAGCATTCCCTAGCCCTGAGCCAGGGCAGTTAAAGCGGTCTCAAACTGGATTATTTCTGCACTGTGTTTTGGACCTCAGTCCATGCAAATGACAGGAGTTTTCCCAGCAGACAATAGATCATTAATTGAACAGACACCCTGAGGCCTTTCCATTCAACAACAGGCCAACACACATGTAGAGAGATCTTGTAGCACCTTTGAGACTAACTGATAAGTCTCAAAGGGGCTACAAGATCTCTCCACATACAGATTCTACAGACTAACACAGCTATATCTTTGAATTAGACGGACACACAGATGAACATGTAAATCACTTCTTCTCAACCAACGGTCATGCAGTGCATATACCCCACACGCTTTCATTCCAGCATTCTCTGAAGATGCCAGCCACAGATGCTGGAAAAACGTCAGGAATAAACTCTTCCAGAACACGGCCACAGAGCCCGAAAAACCTACAAAAAACTATGGCGTTGTTGTTAACTGCCCTTGGGTCGATCATGACCCTGTGCATGGGAATCTCCAAGACCCCTATCCTCTACTGCTCTGCTCAGGTCCTGCAATTTCATACCCATGACCGCCTTAATAGAGCCCATCCATCTAGCATGCGGCCTTCCTCTGTTTCTGCTTCCCTCCACCTTTCCCAGCATTATTACCTTCGCCAATGAGTGGTGCCTTCTCATGATGTGGCCAAAGTATGACAGCCTCAGTTTGGTCATTTTGGCTTCCAGGGACTCTTTCTCTCCATGACTCTTCTTGGCTTCTTGGTGGTGGTCTTGGCTTCTAGGTCTCCAGGAGTCTGGAGACCAGTGTTCAAATCCCGGCTTGGCCATGACACCCATCGGGTGACCCCTTGGGCAAGTCACACTCTCTCAGCCTCAGAGGATGGCCATGACAAACCCCCTCTGAAGAAACCTGCCTAGAAAATCCCATGATAGGTTTGTCTTAGGGTTGCCATAAGTTGGAAACTATTTGAAGACACACAACAACAAACAACAAAGGGATGGACTATGCTGTGATTCAGGGATGTTCATCTGGCATAACTGATCTTTTGGTGGAACATTTGGGGCAGCCATACTACTTAAACCTTTTAAATTTGGACACCCCCCCCTTACATCTACATGTGGATGTTTGTTCCCCCACTCAATAACAGACTACTCTTGTCCCTCCATATTCGCTAGGGTTAGGGGAACAAGACCCCTGTGAATATGGAAAAACCACAAATAACAAAAACACTGTTTTTACCTGAGAGGACACCTCTCTAGGAATTTCTAGGTCCTCCAGTGCAACTCTGTGGTCAATGTCCAACATACACTGACCATAGAATGGCACTGGAGTAGCTACAAATGGTTTTTCAGTGCAACTTTTAGTTAAATTGACTACAGAGTTGCACTGGAGGACCTAGACAGTCCCAGAGAGAATATATTAATGAAATTCGTGAATAATCAAATCCACAAATATCAAATCCGCAAATATGGAGGGATGACTGTATATGAATAGAAATTTATAAATAAAGGTTAATAATAATAATAATAATAATAATAATAATAATTTTGTTTATTTAGTGTGTGTATTTTCATTTCCACATTCATGTATATTCACATTCAGACATTTTATGAGGAAATAACATCATTCAAATTGGAACAGTTTTAACTTGGTGTAAATTTTACACATTAAAAAATTTGGGAAGAAGAAGAAGAGGGATTAAGGCCTCCAAGTCTTTATGCCCCCCTTGAGCAACTCCTTGAGAACCATTGACCTATAATACATTTGAAAACCAGTTGTTTGTGGAAGCATTACAAGCAGAAGTTGGGGAGCATCCCAGTGAAATTCTCAGAGGAAATTGGGGACACTTTGCATGATGCTGAGGTGGAAAAATGACAATCAGGAAATGGTTTGAGACCTCCTTCTCCAGAAATTTCTCAACTTCAGTAATAGATTATCCTTGAAGAAGAACTTCAGTACAGAAGGCCATAACACACTGGTTCTTTTTCCTTATCATGTAAACATCTTTCGAGCATCTTGAGATGTGTCTCCAGTTTCTTTTATGGAAACATTGACAAAAAGTTCTGTTCCATCCCTGCTTAACATCTGGATAATTCATGTGTTTCTTTTGCTCTGTTTTCAGGTAGTGGCTCCAACCCCTTCCAACATTTGGAAAAGAGTGCTATTCTTCAGGAGGTAAGTTTGGATCTTTCTTTACATCACCTCTTCAGTAGTGGCTGAAGCTCTCTTTTTGAAATAGTCTTTGAAATGTCCAGGCAAGGAGTGAGCAATGATGGTAAGGGTTTTGACTATCATGCAGATAGTCAAACAGAGAAGGCTAAAGGCTCATAAAACTACAGTTTCCAATATTTCCTAGCATTGAGCCAGGGCAGTTAAAGTGGTCTCAAACTGGATTATTTCTGCAGTGTGTTTTGGACCTGTCTTTCACAAATTGATTTGGAGATAATTGCCAAGCCATCCCCAATGGATTGCTAGCACTTCGCTGCCAAAAACCTGTAAGCATATGTTTAAAAGGCTAGTGGTAAAAACCTGTGTTGAAAAGGCTAGAAGTCACAATTTTGCCATCTCTCCCAAATACATTCTTCCTTCCTTCCTTCCTTGCAGCAGCAGCTGCCCTTCATATTCCAGATTTTTGTTGAATAAAAAGGATTGGAGGGGAATATAGCAGCATCTTTAAGACTAAGTGGTTTTTATTTTTCTAACCCTTCATGGATGGCCTTCCACTGAAAGGGCAAAACAAGCTCCTTTCTGGTGTGGAAAAAGAGAGGGAGACCAGAACAATCTGCACTTGTGGTGAGGCTGGTGAGTGGATAAAGTACAAGAGCAGTAAACAGTTCATTTGAAATTGCCCCCGACATCTCCTTGCCAGTCATTTATTCCATCTACAAAGCAAACCATCCTTGTTTTTAGAAATGTAGCTGGAGAAGTAGCTCAGGAGATAGTGTTGACTGGGAATTATGTGGAAGGAATGTATTATCAGGAAGGGGAATGGAGGCTGTTTTCCAGGAAAAGAATAGTGCTGCGAGAAGGGAAGGAAAGAGATTGCATAGAATGGGGTGGGCAAGATGCAGCCCTGTTTGTGGCTCGTGGCCCATTCCGACTCCCTAGACAACCCTTTTTGTAGCCAAATAAAGTGAATCATCTCTTGGATCTGCCAAATTCCTTGAAGGGAAGTTCAGTGATAATGAAGCAGCATTTGCTTAAGGCCTTTCCTCCAAAAATCTGTTTCACCTTTTTTCATGCAGCCTGTTGTAAGGAAACCTCACTCCTTGGACATCCTTGCTTGCACTGCTCTGTTTTCTACATTACTTCTGCTCTTTCCCCACAGGCTCGCATCTTTAACGAGACCCCCATCAATCCGAGAAGATGTCTGCATATACTCACCAAGATACTTTACTTGCTGAACCAGGTAAATGCACTGGCTTCTGTGCAATTCAGTTCAAACCTCTGGCTCTTGATAAAAACCAGGCTTCAAGCGATAGTAGCAGGTTCTGTCTCAGAACTATCTGGGTCTTGTAGAAATTGGGTGTGTTCCAACTTTAAAAGAAAAAGCCATTGAGAAGGGGGATACAGGCTAAACCCTTCCCTCTTCAGTCTTTCATCCAGCAATTTTTCTCCTCCTTTTCTCTTAGTTTGCTTGGGGGCCGAGGAGGCTTCTGGTTTCATAACTCTGGCTTGCAGCAAAAAGGCCTGGAAAAGGAAGCTGGAGGGAAGTTGGATTTGCTGTTTCAGGAAAAATGCAAAAATATAGGATGGGTGAAAGCTGTATATGTGAAATGGATCTAGGGGCTTAGTAGATCACAAGCTAAGTGTGCATCAACAGTGTGATGCAATAGCCAAAAAAGCCGATGCAACTTGGGCTGTGTCAGCAGGAGTAGAACGTCCAGATTAGGGGACGTAGTTGTGCCACGCAGCTTTGGTCAGACTTCACCTGGAATACTGACGCTACATTTCAAGAAGGATATGGACACGTTTGTACATGTCCAGAGAAGCATTATCAAGATGGTCAAAGGTTTAGAAACCAAGTCTTATGAAGAATGGCTGAAGGAGCTGGATAGGTTTAGCTTAAAGAAGAGAAGACAAAGATGTGACACATCTTTAAATATATGAAGGGATGTCATGTAAAGACGGAGCGAACTTATTTTCTGCTGCCCCATTGACCTGAACATGAACCAATGGATTCAGATGACAAGAGAGAGAGAGAGAGAGAGAGAGAGAGATTCAATTTGAACCTTAAGAATAACTTCTTGACTATAAGAGTTTTTCCACTGTGGAATAGACTGCCTTAGAGGATAATAGGCTCTCCTTCTTTGCGGGTCTTTAAACAGAGGTTTGCCTTGAAACCAAGCCTTGTGAGACCCAGCTTAGGGAGCTGGGGATGTTTAGCTTGGAGAAAAAAGAGATGAGAAGCAACATGTTAGGAATCTTTACATTCTTAAAGGGATGTAATGTAGAAGATGGAGCAAGCCTGTTTTCTGCTGCTTGAGAGATTAGAGTCCCAAAATGGATTCAAATTACAAGATAGGCAATTCCACCTAAACACGAGGAAGAACTTTTTAACTGGAAGAGCTGTTTGATAGTGATATAAATTGCCTTGAAGGGTGGTGGATTCTCCTTTAAAGGTCTTCAAACAGAGATTGAATGGGTATCTTTCAAGAGTACTGTTGTACTCTTGTATTCCTGCAGACGGGGGTTGGACTGGATGCCCCTTGTGATCCCTTCCAACTCTAAGTTCCTGTGATTGTTTTATTCTGTGAATGGGGAGAACATTTTACATTTTGGACCCCACCCCTTCCTCCCATGTGATTAACTGCACCGCTTGCGCTGTGAACAAATTGACTAGAGCATTTTATTATTGCTGTTATCTCTTGATCAGCCTTTTTCCAACCTGACGACTTCCAGCTATTGTGGCTGGGGGATTGTGGGTGTACATCTGGAAGATGGTGGGTTGTGGAAGGTTGGTTTAACCAGTGTGTGTACAGACATGTCAAACTTGCTCACATGCTGTGGATAAGGAAACAAAGTGGGAATGAAAACTAAATGGCTTTGTTCCTTTCTGCCTGTTTTTCATCTGTCTGCTATGCTGCAAGTATTTGATTCCTACTCTTCAAAGTCTTACAGAACTGATTTATTGTGCATAGCCTGTAGAATTAGTTGACCAGAGAGTCTTAAATTAAACACATCTATGTCTAGTTTCCAGTTCTGGAGTTATAAATACAGTTGCCCCTCCACATGTACAGGAGTTAGGGGTGAATGTGGAAAAACTGCAAATAAAAAACACTTTTCTTTTTACCTGAAAGAACCCCTTTCTAGGAATCTCCAGGTCCTCCAGTGCAACTCTATGGTCAACATCTGCTAGGCGTTGATCATAGAATCATGCTGGAGGACCTACAAATGCCTAGAGAAGTGTTTTCTCTAGGAATTTCTAGGTTCTCCAGCACAACTCTTTGGTCAGCTTCTGTCAAATTTGCGCTGGAGGACCTAGTAATTCCTAGAGAGAACATATTAATCAAATCTGCAAATAACCAAACCTGCAAAAGTCAAAGCTGCAAATGTGGAGGGCTGACTGTAGTATCTTCAAGTGTGGAAGTTGCAAGTAGCTATTGGAGGGGGCAGATGAAAGATGCAGATGTAAGCCATTGTGGGGCATTGATCTGTATGGTTCAAGGTAGCATTGGATTTGGACCGGTACACACCAGGGGTGTAATGCAGGGCTGGACAGTTGTGTAGGGGCAGGGAATCAGTTTTCTTTTCTTCACCCTCTCATGGGCCGCATTGGAAATGATGCTGTTGTGTACCAGAAATGGTGTTACAGTACTATGGAAGTGATATCAAGTTGTTTCTGGTCACCATTATCTGCCCAAAAAAGGCATTTGTAAGATATGGATAGGGAGTTCAGGTAGGTGGAAAAGCCAGACTGACGTATCCAATAGTAGTTTCCTTACATTCTGGACTGTTTGGTGAGGGGTGTGTGTGTATATATACACGTTTTTTTTTAAACGGAGATATTTTCAGGGGACTGTTGGAGGGTTTTGTGGGCTGCCAAAGTGGGGTTCAAAGCCAAAGCCTACCTGTGGGCCACGCTTTCCCCACCCCTGAGGTAATAAGACATTTATGTGTAATTGGGAACTTTCAAAGTAGAAGTGGAATGGACTGCCTTTAAGGTGATGAACTCTTCCTCTTTGGAGGTCTTTAAACAGAGGTTGGGTGGCCACCTTTGGGGAGTGCATTAGTTTTGTTTTCCTGCATGACAGGGACTTGGACCAAGTGGCCCCTGTGGTCCTTTCCAGCTCTATGGCTCTGTGATTCAAAAGTGTCATTTGGGTGACTTGATAGGTAATTCATTGGATACAATGCAAGATATAGGTACTGTTGTTGGACATCTTCATTCTTGCTCCCCTAATAATGTTTCAGATGAGTTTTGATTTGTACATTCATTGAGCTTACTAGCTCCCATTCTAAGGTTTGGGAAGCCCTTGACAGTTGACACTTCTGACACACAGGCATTTTGTAGACTTCAAGTCACATGAAAAGAAAGATATTTGAACCTGAAACTAGAACTTTCCTGAATATGGTTGACTTCTTTGATGTCCAGCATTTGTTTGTTTCTCCTCTCGTTTAGGGTGAACATTTTGGGACAACGGAAGCCACAGAAGCCTTCTTTGCCATGACAAGATTATTTCAGTCGAATGACGTAAGTAGCTCATGTTCCAAGATGACTGTTTTCCTATCTGGATTTCTGGTTGCATGAGGAGCACTAGAGTGCCTTATTTTATAAAAATAATTGTATTTGTGAGATACATGGCATTTTTGCCACACAATACATCTGAATTTAACAGTATTTTGGGGGGGGGGGGGAAGCTATGATCGGCAGTAAAATTTGTTTCTTTTCCTTTTTCTTCCTTTAATTAAGAAAGCTGGCTACATCTCCAGTAGAGTTATGTTTGTGCTGTTGTGCTTTTCCTAGCATAGGCGGCAAAAACCTTGCTATCCAGATGTTATTGGAGTTCAATTTCCAACCTCAGTGAACATAGCCAGACATGGGAGTTGCAATCCCACAATATCTGGAGGGCCTTGCATTTTGTGCTAGTCCATATTTCATGCCCTTGTCCTGGCTTGGAAAAGTTAATTATTTTGGGCTGTAGTTCCCAGAATACCTCTGTCTGCATGTCCAGTGACTGAGCTGACTGTGGGGATCCTGGAAGTTGCGGTCCAAAAGAAAGAAATGATTCCAGGTTCTGGAAGCATACAGCTAATGTTGATGTTTCCTCTGAGAGCACATGACAAAGTCAACTGGCTTAATTTTTAGTACTTGTGTGTGTGTGTATGCGCGTGCGTGTGGGACCAGGTTATAAAAGAAAGAGAGCAAGACTGAGCAAGTAGGAAAGAGTTGGCTTTGCCAGTTCCTTTCTCTGAAATGTAGACCACAGCGCATGGTATTCATTGCAGTGTCCCATCCCAAGTAGTAACCAGGGCTGACCCTGCCTAAATTCCAAGATTAGATGGGATCTGGTGCCTTTGGGCAATTCTAGGGAACATCCGAAGGAGTACAGTGTCATGATCAAGGGAAGTGGCAGTACCACTCTATATTGCTTTGGTCATACCTCACCTGGAATCCTGTGTCCAGTTCTGGATACCACAGTTGAAGAGGGATTAGCCTCCACCACTCGGAGGACATTCTCCACGGCTGCCCCAGCCCTTTGGAATACGCTGCCCACCGAGCTCCGCTCGACTACCACCCTGGCCCAATTCAGGAAGGACTTAAAAACCTTCCTGTTCCAACAGGCATTCCCCGATTAAAAATCCTGTGGGCCTCCCTCCTCTTCCGTGGCCAAGAGGTTGGGCTAAGGGGCTTTTTATCCTGTTGGTTTTTGTTGTTAGTTTCCTTTATTGTCGGGATGGTCTGTTTATAGTAATGTTTTTATATTGTCTTTGTACCATTGTTTTTAATCTCTGTTGTAAGCCGCCCTGATCTTGGAAAGGGCGGGATATAAATAAAAATTTTATTATTATTATTATTACAAGCTGGAACATGTCCAGAGGAAGGCAGCCAAAATGATAAAAGGTCTGGAAGTCATGCCCTGCATGGAACGGCTTAGGAGCTGGGTATGTTTAGCATGGAGAAGAGAAGGCTTGTGTACATCCTACTGAAAAGTCAACATTGCTGCTCTTATCTTGGTGTTAAGGTTTCCATTTAAGGGATGGAAGAGTGGAATATACATGTTTGGAATAATTCCCTCTAGACATGACCACCTCCTCTTGTAA
>NC_056526.1:4159236-4216829 GCF_019175285.1 Sceloporus undulatus | reverse complement strand
CTCGCTTGTAGCCTTGACTGTAACTCCAGATTAGTTGGCTCTCACCCTCTGATGTACCCTTGGTAGTAGTTGGCATTTTCACAGTCAATGTCTTGGGATTACATCAGTTTCATCTTGCTCTTTCTGCAGCAAACCTTAAGGAGAATGTGTTACCTGACTATCAAAGAAATGGCCAACATTTCAGAGGATGTTATCATCGTCACCAGCAGGTATTCCAGTGTTCACTGATCTGTGAGTGGTGTCTTCCAGCATTGTCTCCTGCCATTCGCTTAGGCTTCAAAGGTTTTGCTTTAGTCAAGAGTCTTCCACATCTTGCAGTTCTTTCATTGCGTGAAATGTGTTCTATATCAAAGCACAAATGGTGCAGAGGCAAGCCTGTGTGTGCCATCAAATGCAGCTGGTTCCAGGGCACATTTTTATCTAATGTTATTGGTTATGTTATTTTAATTTTTAAAAAATTAGATTATTAAAGCATGATTGTTTTATCAGTCATGCTTTATTTGACTGACCACTCTTACAAGTATATCTGGTGGGAATATACATTAGTATAAATTGAGCATGTTTCCAAAAATAAACTTTCTAGAAATTGGTTTATAAAATATACATTCATGCATTGCTGAAGCAGAATGTTACATGTAATTTCTTTAGATTATATTCCTGTTCAAGTGGAATTTTAATTGAGCATCAGTGTGGTTGGATCCTGTGTGCTGTTTATCTTGAATCATTTATTTAATGCAGAGACTTAATGTATTAATGGAGGGTCTGCCTTATTTTTTCCAGCCTGACCAAAGATATGACGGGGAAAGAAGATGTGTACCGAGGCCCTGCCATTAGAGCACTTTGTAGGATCACAGATGTAAGTACAGAATTGTCTCTTGCCGAAAGTGCTAAAAATAAAAGCCATGCTTAGAGAAGTTTGTCTAAGGAACAGGGCTTGCTCTTCCAGTTTTAACATCAGGTGTACCATAATCCAGCTGGGCATCCAGAAATATTTCTCTTTTTCCCTGTCCTCCTAAGTAATTTTTCCCATGGCTTTAATTAGGTCAGCACATATTCCTGAAGTGTGTGTGTGTGGGAGTCAGGAATGGGTTTTCTGTAATACTGCTGAGGTTAAAGAATTGGAAAATGGAAGAGGACTCTCTGAGGTACTACGGATAATATTCATGAGATCAAGAAAAGGCAAGAGTGAAGAAAGGGCCCCTATGGACCTCTTCTGGGCTATTGTATGAAAACAGGAGAGTGCATGTTACACTTCAGTTACCTTAAAAAGTTACCAGTCTGTTAGGGTAGAATAATTGATACTATGATGGTGTAGAGAGCCAGTGTGGTATAGTGGTTTGAGCATTGGACTACAAATCTGGGAGACCAGGATTTGAATCCCTACTTGGACAGGGAAATCCAGTAGATGACTGGAGGCCAGTCACACTCTCTCAGCCTCAGAGGAAGGTATTGACAAGCTTCCTCTGGATAGATCTTGCCAAGAAAACCTTGTGATAGGTTCACTTTAGGGTTACCATAAGTCAGAAGGAGGTGACTTGAAGACACATAACAAGAGCCAGTGTGGTATAGTGGTCTGAGTGTTAGACTAGGACTGTGAGTATCGGGGTTTGAATCCCCACTCAGCCATGGAAACCCATTGGGTGACTGTGAGCATCTTTCAGCCTCAGAGAAGGCAAGGGCAAGCCTGTGAACTGCCAAGAAAACTCTGTGATATGTCCTAACATGAAGGCATGTAACAATATCAAATGACGGTGGTGACAGGAAGCGATGCAGAACCAAAAACTTAGCCTAGTGAACTCTGAAGTTGTTGACAGGCACTGAGGATATGCTTCTTTCTGTGAGTATGAGGACTAAAAACTTATTTTCATAATGAGCAGTGAACTCCTTAGGAGTCTGTGTGCAGCTATTGAATTCTGTCTGAACTTTGCAAAAGACATGCAAGAGAAGATAGAAGCTATGTAGTTCTTTATTTTTCATATTTCTGGCAACTAAGCTGTCTTAGCAGAGTGTCACCCTTGTTTTCCCTTTGGCTTTGTAGGGAACAATGCTTCAGGCAATTGAAAGGTACATGAAGCAAGCCATTGTCGACAAAGTCCCCAGTGTGTCCAGTTCAGCGCTGGTGTCTTCCTTGGTAAGCAATGAAGTGTCACAGCTGCCATCTGAGTGGATAAATTTTGCTCAGAGAGACTGAGCACAGAGTATGAGTAACTGAACAAGATCTCAAGTCATGTTGATTTCTGTGTGGCTGCTTCTCTGACTGTGTTTTTTCCTATCTACCAGTCTGTAAGATATTTAGTTGTCTCTGTCAAAGTTCTGGTAGACTGTCAGTAACAACAATAACAGCAGCAGCACTCTTGTGTTCATCTCCTTTTTCTGGAGTTGCAAAAAGGGAGAGTACACTCACTATCTCTAAGGATTCCTTGCATTAAAAATGCTATGAAATGAATGTGGTCACCATAAGTTGAAGATGCGTGTACACACAAAAACACACACACACTGAGATCATATGAAATTTGCTGGGGCTTCAACCAGTAGTACTGATTCTGTTCAATGATTTCCAGCACATGATGAAGATCAATTATGATGTGGTCAAGCGGTGGATCAATGAAGCCCAGGAAGCTGCTTCCAGTGACAACATCATGGTGCAGGTATATAGGAATGGAGACATTTGGGTGGATTTGGGTCTGTATACTCTATATAATAATAATTAATTCTGCATAGTACATGTTACAGATTATATGATCTATAATTCATAATCTTGTATACTTTTTTTTAGTCCCTTCCCCTCTTCCACAGACAGCCACACAGAGAGTTTACATTCCATTTAAATTAACATATATTATTGGAGATTTGGATTCTTTATTCTCTATGGCCTGTTACAGACAGCCAAAATAAAGCTGCTTCGAGTCACAGTGGAGGTATGGTGTTTCAATGATGCATGTGTCCTAAGAGTCCAGAAGCCACACCAAAACCACGCTCCAGGTGGAGCGTGGCTTTGGTGTGACTTCTGGACTCTTAGGACACATGCATCATTGAAACACCATACCTCCACTGTGACTCGAAGCAGCTTTATTTTGGCTGTCTGTAACAGGCCAAAGATTCTTTATTGCTATGTCCAATATACTTAAGTCTTCTTTCCCTAAGGAAATCAATTAATATATATTCTTTTATATATTTAAACAAATAAAACTTATTACAATTTGATTTCTTTTTTCTATCCTAAAGCAATCACTGCTTTGGTGGCTTTCTAAACTTGTTTCCATTTATATTTTCTTGTTGTTTTGTTTGTTTATCTGTACCTTAACTTCTATTTAAAACTCTTGAATAAATGGGCATTTCTCTGGAGTGTTTCCTCGTGGATTTTGGTTGTCTTTTCCATGGGCACATGGAGGAACACCAAACACTAGTCCCAGCTCAGTAGTTGCTCTTGTTTTTGTAATAAAGATCCTGCAACCTTGAGAAATCAGAGCAAATGGAACATAGTTTTCCTATTCTGGGTCACTTCCAGAGTCAGTCACTCCAACCAAAAAAGTACACCAGTAGAGAACAGGATCATCTTAGCAGAGCAGATCAAGAGAAGTAATACTATTTTTTACTCTTCCCAGCTTTAGTTGAGGGGAAGTAATAGTACTGCTTTGCTCTGCTTTAGTGAGACTTCATCTGGAGTCCTATGTCCAGTTCTGGGCAACAGTGTTTAAGAAGGATAATGCCAAGCTGGAGCATGTCCAGAGGAGAATGATCAAGTCTGGAAATGCAGCCCTATGCGGAGCTGCAGAGGGAGTTGGGTATGCTTAGCCTGGGAATGAAAACATTGACAGGCGGTTCCTTCCAACTCTATGTTTGTGCCACTGCTCTCAATTCTTAAAACCCTCTTGGTTCAAAACCCCATTTGGCCATAGAAACCCACTAGGTCATCTTGGACAAGTCCCACTCTCAGCTTCAGAAAAAGGCAACAGCAACCCCCTCTGGACAAACCTTCCCAAGAAAACCCTGTGATAGGGTTGCCATATGATTTGAATGCACACAAGAATAACAAAGTATTTGGTTTCTCTCCCCTTCACCCCTCCCTTGCCAGTACCACGCCTTAGGAGTGCTTTATCATCTTAGGAAGAATGACCGCCTTGCAGTTTCTAAGATGCTGAATAAATTCACTAAATCTGGACTGAAGTCCCAGTTTGCTTACTGCATGCTGATTCGGATAGCCAGCCGCCTCTTGAAGGAGTCTGAGGAGGGGTAAGGAAAGACTACAGAAAAATAGTATTGCTGTATTTCTAGGGGATAGCTTGTTTCCTGTTATGCATAAGAAATCCCAAAAGAGATGAGGGTGGACCATGAGGTTTGAGTGGCAGATGGCTCCCACATCAGTGGACTGGTAGGAGTGCAGACCCAGAACATTTGGAGGGTTATATGATCCTCAATCATGTTTTAAACCAGGATTGGGCTGCATGCTCCCTTCTCAATTATTTTCACCACTTATATTTTTCCCGCCTCCATGCCACAAAATAGATCCAGATCCAGATATAGATAATAGATTTGCCAAAAAACCTTGCACCCCCAATCTGGCGGGTCTTCAGGGGGGCAGCTTTAGCTTTAAACTGGTCAAGGGTAGGAATAAGCCTGATAGAAAGCCTCCCTCAAATCAAAACTAAAATTGAGCATCTGGTCTCTTTCAGTTTTGTTGTTGTTGAAATGCTTTTTGCTATTTCTGGGCCTGATGCAGCCCATAGCAGACACTCAAGGTGTACATTTAGCACTGCGCCTGCCAGAGTTGCCCCCTCATGAAACCACAGGTGATTGGTGGTGGCTTTCTTAGTACAGTTGGCTCTCTGTATCCACAGATTCTGCATTCACAGGTTCAACCATCCATGGCTTGATTTTTTTAAAATCCTCAAAAGCAAACTTTGATTTATTAGGGACACCATTTTACTACCCCAAATGGGACTTGGGCATCCTTGGATTGTGGTGTGCACAGAAGGGTTCTGGGACCAAACCCCAGAGGATGCTAAGGGCCCACTGTGTGTGGTTAGCAAAGGATAATAATTAAGGAATATGAAGGGAGGTGGGGGTGAACACAGTGGGTGAGTTTTGGAAAAAGGAATTTCCAATGCAGCCTGTTTTAGATGTTGGGAATTCAGCCTGTTTTAGATGTTGCCTTTATGACTGTGTGAGGAAATTGGGAAAGTGCAAGCTTGGACCACAAGAAGCCTCTCAAGCCTCCATTCTACAGCCCCCATAGCCCCCCAGCAAGCCCCTGTTTCCCCAAGAGATGTGAGCAAGCTGTGGGATTGTGGCCTAGCCAGGGCTATCATGTCTTCAGGGAGTTTTAAATGCCATTTCTGAGCACAGTGGTTGTCCACTTTGACATGTGATAAACTTTTAATTTTTTCCTTGCAGGCATGACAACCCTCTGTTTGACTTCATCGAAAGCTGCTTGCGGAACAAACATGAGATGGTTATTTATGAGGCCGCCTCTGCCATTATCCACCTCCCAAATTGCACTGCCAGGGAACTGGCACCAGCAGTCTCAGGTGAGGACCTGCCTTCATCTTAGAGGATGTACCAAGCAGGCAAAAGGGGTGTGGTTGTTAGTTGGCACAGAAAGTAAGCTGCAACAGAAAAGCTTCCTTTCTTTTGCTGGTGTCATTGAAATGGAAAGTGGTGAAAGATTCAGGAGAGGTGAAAGGAAGCACACAGCACATAGTTAAACCATGGAATTCACTCCCACAAGTTATAGTAGTGGCATGCATAGCTTTAAAAAGGGATTCAAGGTGAATGGGTTGCTACTCAGTCAGATAGTGGACAGTGTGTGGTGCAACAGGTAAAAGAGTTTAGGCAGTTGTGGGCTGCATCAATAGGAGGGTAGTGTCCAGTAGTGCCATTCTGTTCTGTTTTGGCCAGGCCTCATCTGAAATACTGTATCCAGTTCTGGGCACCAAAGTTCAAGAAGAATATTGACAAGCTGAAACATGTCCAGAGAAGCCCTATGAGAAGTGACTTAGGGAACTGGGTGTGTTTAGCCTGGAGAAGAGAAGGTTAAGAGGTGATATGATAGCCCTGTTTAAATATTTGAAGGGATGTCATACTTAAGACAGAGCAAGATTGTTTTCTGCAGAAAGAGAATAAGACCTAGACCAGTGGGTTCAAACTACAGGAAAAGAAATTCCATCTCAGCATTAGGACGTCTTGAGAATAAGAGCTGTTAGACAGTAGAATAAGCTCTCTCGGAGTGTGGTGGAGTCTCCTTCTTTGGAGGTCTTTAAACAGAGGCTGGAAGGCCATCTTAGAATCACAAAATCATCTTGGGGGTGATTGTATTTTCCTGCATGGCAGAATGAAGTTGGACATGATGGCCCTTGAGGCCTTTTCCAATAGTAATAGCATTTAGCATTTACATTTCTATACTGCTTATCAGTGAACTCAGCACTCCCTAAGTGGTTTACAATCTGTAAGCCAGTTGCCCTCAACAAGCTGGGTACTCATTTTACTGACCTATGAAAGGATGGAAGCAATGCAGAGGCTTACTCAACCAGCTAATTGCCTGTCTCCTCTCTTGTCACATGATAGCCCCCCTGCTCCTCTCCCTCTATGGTGCACCCAACAGACTATCTTTTTGTTTCAGTGCTTCAGCTCTTCTGTAGCTCACCCAAGCCTGTGCTGAGATACGCTGCAGTCAGAACCCTTAATAAGGTGAGGATTTCTGAGGGACTTCACATCTTTGGGGTGAGGTAGGGGAGATGGATGGAGTCCAAAATGTTTAACTTAACAGCACTTCCCTGCACTGCTGTGCCTCTTCCTCACATTTGGGTCTATCTCTTGTAGTGGTTGCTGCTACTCCAGTCCTGCTACTGAGTAACCTTAGCCTAGAAGTGGGTATCATGTGGCCAGTGTGCTGCCTGCAGAACCCCACAGATATTTTCCCCCACTGCCTCCCCACATGGATCCCTGTTTACCAACACCTCAACCTGTATTGTATAGTTGGACTAACAGTACCTGAAGCACCAATTCCCCACTTCTGGAGTTTAATTTTTCACTTACTCACTTCCAAGGGAGGAGGAACTCAGGGCGGGCACTTGTCCATAATCTGAAAGAGGCAAGATCTAACAGTCCAGTCTTCTGCGGCTGGTTTAGGCAGCAGCATGAGCATGGTAGGAAATGCTTGACCCAAATGTGATGTCAGTGAATGACTCTCATGTTAACAGGGCAGTGAAATCCAGTCGGCAGCGAAATCCGAGGCAGCAAAATCCAGGCCTTAGTCTAGATATTAAAGGAGCTGTCCACAGTGTCAAATATATTTTGGGAGTAGGCCTAGTGCTTTGGATGGCTCCTTTAAAGTTCAGAGTTAATCTCAGAGTAGATTAACTAGCCCACTCCCATGGGGATCAGAGCTGCCCCCATCCCAACATTGAGCAGACCCAAGGCAAGCAGAAATGGATCACTTGTACAATCTCTGGGTCAACTGAGCAGCGTGGGTGCCCTGATAGGACTCTTTCATTCTGTAAATATTATTCTCAGATGCCAATTTATGGTTGATCTTCCAGGTGGCAATGAAGCATCCCTCAGCTGTCACTGCCTGCAATTTGGACCTAGAAAACCTCATCACGGATTCGAACCGCAGCATTGCCACCCTGGCCATCACCACCCTCCTGAAGACAGGGAGTGAAAGCAGCGTGGACAGGCTCATGAAACAAATCTCTTCCTTTGTATCTGAGATATCAGATGAATTTAAGGTGAGTCTGAGGGGTGAGCGGGAGGAGCAGTTGTGCAGCATGGCAAGGCTGAAAGGGAGGAGCACTCATCTCAGGATGGCCAACCTTTCTCTACTGGAAATGAACATAATCACAGGTGAAAACCAGCATCTCTTTTCTCAGCAGTGAAAGGCTGAATATCCTAAGATAGATTGCTCCTCCCTCTCAGGATATTAATCTTTCTCTTCTGGAAACAAAGGTATCACAGACAAGAAGGAAGGTTTCTCAATTCCTGGCAGAAATTCCAGGCAATAGAGTTCTGGCAGAATAATCATTGAAGACAGGCATGCCATAGTCAACAAACGTCTGTTCTTTTACAACAAGGGTAGGCAACTGTAGGAGGCTTAGAGGGCCACAAGATGATGATGATGATGATGATGATGATGATGATGATGATGATGATTCTTACCTGCCTCTTCCCATGGATCGAGGCGGGGAACAACAACACATTAACAAATGCATGACATCAGTTAAAATAAGACACATACATATTAAAACAACCCACATTTAAAATCCAAAATTTAAAAATCATCTGGATAGGCCTGCTGGAAGAGACTTAGTATTTAAACGATACTGTTTTAAACACGGACAGCTTATTCAGCTCTCAAACCTCTCCTGACAGGTTGTTCCACAATCTAAGGGCGGCTGAAGAAATGGTCCTCAAGCAAACAGTTGCTGCCTAGTCCTGGCTGACAGGAATAAATGAGGGCAGAGGACCTCATTGTACGGGGCAAATTATACAGGAGGAGGCGATCCTGTAGGTAACCTGGACCACACAATGTGTGAATGTAAAGATAATAACCAACTCTTTGTACCTTGCCCAGAAACTAGGCCCCACAAGGGATTTTGGAGGGGTGCAGCCCCCATGCAAAATAAAATAAAATTAGTTTTTCCTCAAAATGCTCTCAAACACTCAGTAGAGGTTTGGGACCCCCCCCCCCCCCAGGCCATTTAAGTCCCAGGATAGGCCTGTTTTTTGTTTTTTGTTTTAATTACAGGAAATTAATGGAAATCACTTCTTGTTCACTTCTTGTTTTAAGGGTCTAACATGATGCAGGAAGTCCAAAACACACAGTGAAAATGCCCTCATTTTCAGGGCATTTGGGACAATTTTTGGCCAGTAAAATCAGCCCTGGGAGGCATGTGTGGCTCCCAGACTGTGGTTTGCTTTTTCTTGTTCTACAGAGACTCCTGGGGCACCAAGATGGAGTTGAACCTTCCCACTGGATTCATAGAGGGTTCCATGCATCCTTGTGGTTCACCGTTGACTCTGCTACCTCAGCCTGTTGCTCTCTTGGCTCCCTCTCACTCCTCCGGCACTAGCCTCTACCATCCTACCACTTTCCTGGGAAATCTTTCCAGCTTCCAAATAATAATGATAAAAATTTTGGTGTCTCTTGCAGGTAGTGGTCGTTCAAGCCATCAGTGCCCTGTGCCAGAAGTACCCACGGAAACATAGCGTGATGATGACCTTCCTTTCCAACATGCTCCGAGATGATGTAGGTTACTCTGTCTTTCCATGACACTGTTTAAAATTTAAAGAACTCTTTTTCCTTTTGGTGAGACGGCCAGATACCTTCAGCCATGGGAGGTTCAGCTGCCCCCACTTCTGCTCTGCTGCCAGTGAACAGGGCGCCATCATTTTGTACATACTCTGTATGTACTAGGGTTGTGGGCGACTAAAAGACCCCCCAGGCAACCCTAGTATGTACAGAGTACGTATGAAATGGCCTGTCTATACAGGGCCTAAATTAGTCCTCCTGAACTTGGTATCTTCTATTTGTAGTGGACTTCCAATCCCAGGATCCCACAGTCAGCTCCAGCTAATAAAAACCACCATGGAGCTTTGAAACAAACAATCACATACCATTAGATATGCTTGTTTTTCTGCTGCCAGAGCAAAAGAAACCTCTTTTTTTGCACCAAACAGCAGTCTTTATTTATCATTTGAACTTATGAGATGCTTGGCAAGGACTTCATTAGAATCACAGAGTTGCAAGAGACCACAAGGGTCATCCAGTCCAACCCCTTGCCATGCAGGAACTCATAATCAAAGCACCCCAGACAGATGGCTATCCAGCCTCTGCTTAAAAACCTCCAAAGAAGGAGACTTAACCATACTCAGAGGTAGCATCTCCCACTGTCGAACAGCTCTTAATGTCATGAGGTTCTTCCTAATGTTTAGATGGAATCTCTTTTCCTGTGGCTTGCATCAATTGTACCGTGTCCTAGTCTCCAGAGCAGCAGAAAACAAGCTTGCTCCATTGTCAGCATGACACCTCTTCAAATACTTAAACAGGGCTATCATATCACCTCTTAGCCTTCTCTTCTCCAGGCTAAACATATCTAGCTCCCTAAGTCTCTCCTCATAGGGCAAAGATTCTAGAACCTTCACCATTTTGGTCACCCTCCTCTGGACATGCTTCAGTTTGTCAATGTCCTTTTTGAATTGTGGTGCCCAGAACTGGACACATGATTCCAGATGTAACTTGATATGATTTTTAAGAATCCTTTTGAAGTGGAGGCATACTTCTTCCAAGGGTTATATTGTCCATGGCTACCATGAATGTTCCCTAGGATCACATTAACCTCCTCATGCATCAAAGAGGGTGTGCTTTTGGTTCTGTGCAATTAAAAATTGTAACTAAGTGGGATGGTGTATTTGATGTCAGCTGAATGTGTAGTCCTGGCTTGTATTCAGAGTGCAGCCCTTGGCCTGTGCTGCTCATTTTCTCCCTTTTCTGCCACAGGGTGGCTTCGAGTATAAGCGAGCCATTGTCGACTGCATCATCAGTATCATTGAGGAGAACCCCGAGAGCAAAGAGTCGGGCTTGGCTCACCTCTGCGAGTTCATTGAGGACTGTGAACACACGGTGCTGGCCACCAAGATTCTCCATCTCCTCGGCAAGGAAGGGCCCCGGACTCCCTCCCCTTCCAAGTACATCCGCTTCATTTTTAACAGGGTGGTGCTGGAAAATGAGGCTGTCCGAGCTGGTGAGTTGGCATGGTTGTACCCCTGGTGTTTCTAAAATCATGGAGTGAAGAGGGACTGGTGGGGCCCCTTCCATCTGTGATCAAATCCTCAACCACCAAAGAGTTTCAGGTTTGGCCTTGAAAACACATTTGTGTGCCTCTGGCTACAGATTCTCATCTTCTTCTACAGCGGCCGTCAGTGCCCTGGCAAAGTTTGGGGCCCAAAATGAGAACCTGCTTCCCAGCGTCCTCGTACTTTTGCAGAGGTGAGTTTTGTAGGAGGTGAGACATTTCAAACCTGATAAATGTTTCAGAATTTACACTTTTCTCTCCTTTAGTGGTGGATTCTTCAGGAATGGCAAGAAACCCTCTGTCACAATGTATTGGAAAATTTGCTTTCCATGGCATTTATTAGGGTTGGGGAGTTGGGCTTTTGGAAGCATACATTCAGTGTTGGAAGAAAGGTGAGTTTTCCCCCCTTTGTCTATTAATTTGTAAAGAGGATTAAAACCCAGCAGTCAGAAAGGTAGAAATAGCAAGCATATGCATATGAACTATCTTGGGATAAAGGTAGTCATTTATAAAAAGAGAAAGCGAGGAAAACATGGTTAGCAAGACTAAAAAGAGGAAAATGTTTCCAGAGGTACTGTTGGCTTTATAGAGAGTCAGTGTAGAGCAGTGGTTGGAGTGCTGGGTTAGGACTCCAGGAGACCAGGCTTTGAATCCCTGCTTGGCCATGGAAACCCACTGGGTGACCTCAAACAATTTGCACTGCCTGGCCTCAGAGAAAGCAAAGGCAAACCTCCTCTGAATTGCTCTTGCTAAGAAAACCCTTTGAGAGAGTTGTGAGCTTTGAGTGTTGGACTAGGGTTCCATGAGATCAAGAATCAAATCCTCACTCATCCCCAGAAACCCCCTGGGTGACCCTGAGTAAGTCAGACTCTCATCCTTGGAGAAAGGCAATGATAAACCCCCTCTGAACAAGCCTTGCCAAGAAAACCCTTTGATAGGTTTACCTAAGGGTCACCACAAGTCAGAAATGACTTGAAGGTACACAACAATTGTTGGCTTTATTTTTGCATATTCCTGCCCCTTTTCCTTCAACCATGGCCATTTAGTATTGCCCCCCCCCCCCCGGCCGCCTTTTAAGATACCAGGTAAGAAAAACACCACTCCTGTACTTGTACAGAGTGCCTTTCCCTACCCCCTGAACAAAGGTAATCTTTCCTTCATGGCCTTTGAACTTAAAAAGTAAAGCGTTCTTGTGAATTCGAAGGTTTTCATGGCTGGCATGCATAGTTTTTTTGGGGTTTTCGGACTATGTGGCCATGTTCTAGAAGAGTTTCTTCTCTGAAGATGCCAGCCACAGATGCTGGCGAAATGTCAGGAAGAAACTCTTGTAGAACATGGCCAGATAGCCTGAAAAACCCACAAAAAACTTCTTTATAAACTGACCTGACACTAAACAACACTGCTCTGAAGCTACAGTTCCAAAGTGGTGTTTGGAAATGCCCAGAGCTTAGTTTATGGGTTGTACTGCTGGGAGCAGTGATGTAAACACAATCCTGAGATATGACATGATCCTGAATGGAGCCACCATATCCTGGTTTGCTTCTCTTTTGGCTGCCTGCAGGTGCATGATGGACAGTGACGACGAGGTCCGAGACAGAGCCACCTTCTACCTGAATGTGTTGCAGCAGAGGCAGCTGGCACTGAATGCAGCATACATCTTCAATGGTTGGTGCTAGCTAGGGCCACCCAAGTCTATAAATTCATTTGCTTTATCCAAATGTTGCAAGTCTAGAGATGTGAAAGGCCAGGGGGGAGTGGTGGCAGGGAAAAGGCTGTTCTTTCACTCCCCCCCTTGAAACTTTTCTCCCCAAGAAAAATGGGAAGGGGGAATAAATATTACTCTTTTAGGATGATGAATAAAACGTTTTAACCTAAGCTTTTTACAAATCTACTGCCTCCATTTCTCAAAACTGCCTGTAGTATCAAATCAAATCTTGGATTTTCCTTCTTTTTCCTTTTTATGGGAAGGAGAGTGTTCTGCCGGCTTAAAACTGAAGATCTAGAGGAGACAAAGTAATTTTTTATTTTCTGAACAAGCTGTACTTTTAATGTATCAAACATGATATCTTCTGGTCAAAACAATTATATAGCAAGAATTGTATGTATTTTAAAGTGACTTTGAATCTGCAAAGGGTGCTAATGTAGTTTTCCATTGTTTTCAAAAATGTCTGATTTTCTTCTAGGAAGGAAAAACAGTTCCCCTCCCCATGGCTTCACAATTTTCAGAAATGTTACATCTCTAGATAAGATGTTATTGTATTATAATTTGTTGAACTGTACTGATGAACTGTTTCATCTTAGAGCTGCAGATGGCGGATTAGCAATGAAAAATACAAAAATAAAACAGAACATATCAGTGGTTTTTAGAAATCTTTTGGGGAGAGGTCCAAGACCCCTTTGAGAATTGGGGGAGAGCTGTGGAAAGCCTCCCCATAATGCGGTGATAATTATATTCATACATTACTCTGAACACTTGTTTGCTGTGAAGCAAGACCTTAACAATGTAATCTGACACAAAAAGAGATTGTGGGCTTTTTTTTTTGCCAAGACAATTTTCAAAGTTACTGGAAAGAAATGGGAAAGAAAAAAGTATATATATATTTTGTCCAATTCACAAATCTCATGAAGCCCATCCACAGATCCCTTATTATGTGCTGCTCCACAGCATCATTACCATTTCATGTGTGATCATCTCACTGTACTGATAGTTTTTTGTGGGTTTTTCGGGCTATGAGGCCGTGTTCTAGAAGAGTTTATTCCTTATGTTTCACCAGCAGCTGTGACTGGCATCTGTACTGAATTTCTCTTTCTTTTACAGGTCTGACAGTCTCCATCCCAGGGATGGAAAAGGCCTTGCACCAGTACACACTGGAGCCTTCGGACAAACCTTTCGACATGAGGTCTGTGCCACTTGCCACTGCTCCCATTTTTGAGCAGAAATCAGGTGAGGGCCAAGTCTTTCTTGAGTCACATTTATTGCCAGGCTTAGAGGTGAGGGATGATTGCAGGAGATGGTAAGCCATAAATCAGTGTCAGCTTGAAAACACATAACAACAACATAATTGTAATCTTCCTATTGGATAAGTTTCAGCTTCTGATAAATCTGTTCCTGGGTATTTTATTCTGCTGGCTTCCTCCATCAGATGAGGTCAGGTCACTGATAAATCTAAGCAAATTGACAAACTGTTTGGATTGCTTAGACCAGGCATGGGGAACCTTTGGCCATCCATCTGCTCCCCAGCCAGGATGCTCAGTAGTAAAGGATTAGGGAAGAGATAGCTAATAACCTTTGACTGCAGTTTCCCTAGCCTTGATTTAGACCAGTGCTTCCCAATCTTTGGTCCTCCCAACTGTTTTGGACTTCATCTCCCAGAAACCCCAACCAGCTTGGCTAACAGTCAGGAATTCTGGGAGCTGAAGTGAAAAACATCTGGAAGACCAAAGTTTGGGAATAATTGATGTTGGAAGAAAGAAAAGGTCACCAAGGCTGCAGACACACTGTAGAATTAATGCTGTTTGACACCGCTTTAACCGCCATGGCTCCATCCTACAGAACTGGGATTTGTAGTTTGTTATGGCACCAGAGGTCTCTGACAGAGAAGGCTAAATATCTCACAAAACTACAAATTACAGAATTCCATAGCATGGAGCCATGGTAGTTTAACTGGTGTCAAACTGCATTAATTCTGCAGTGTAGATGTAGCCCAAGTACATCTGTAGTGCCAACTCCAGGTTTTTAGGAACCCTCAGCTAAAGCACTCCCACTGAGTCCTATGAAGACACCAACCCCTCTCCGAGTATTCCAGCATTTTTCGCCTTTGGCTGCTGGGACATGTAGTCCAACACCATCTGGAAGGCCATTTGTCATCTGATTTCAAGATTGTCTTGTATCTCCAGGTTGGGAGTGTTAGTGCTTGGGAGTGTTAATGAATATTTGTGTTTTCTCATTTCAGAGATTGCCCTGGTGGCCAGCAAGCCAGAGAAAGTAGCTCCTTCGAGGCATGATATCTTCCAAGGTAAAAAAAAAGTATCTCCTGCATCCTTAAAACTTGGAGAATTGCATAAAGTTTTGTCATGATAGTATTCATTCCCCAGAGATGTTGCAGGATGGAGACGGGAGACAGCCATTCCCCATTCACCCTGCTAACTCTAGTCCCATTTCTTCCTCTTCAGAACAACTGGCAGCCATTCCAGAGTTCAAGAATTTGGGTCCACTCTTCAAGTCATCTGAACCGGTCCAGCTCACAGAGGCAGAGACTGAATATTTTATCCGATGTATCAAGCATGTCTTCTCAAATCATATTGTCTTCCAGGTGAAATAGCCATATGGGGTTGCTACCAAAGTGTGCTATAAGAAGAAGTGGGCCAGAATAAGCTAGGCTAGTTTTACACATTTTCAGGATTGTGCAGTGGCAGTGAGGAAAGCTAGCCAAAATCTGCAAATTCTTTTTATGTACCACTTGGCTTCAATTAATGGCATCCCAACAAAGGAGAGACCTCCACGAGCCTTGCTATTCAACATCCTTGCTTTTGGCTTGGAAACTCAGAGCCATGGCTTCCTTGATTGAGTTTATCATCTTGTAATGTAGTCTACCTCTTTTGGTACTGCCTTCCATTTTACTTGGCATTATCATCTTTTCCAGTGAGTTATGCTATCTCATGGTGTGTCCAAAGAATGATAGCCTCAGATTAGGCATTTTGGTTTCTAGTGGGAATTCTGACTTGATTTGCTCTCAGACTCATTTATTAGTCCTTAGACAGTATATAGTACATGTAGAGCTCTTCTCTAGCCCCACTTTTCAGATAAGTTAATTCTCTTTCTCTCAGCTTTCTTCACTGTCTAAGCTTTCATAACCATTTTATAGCAGTATTTTGTTATCTGGTTGACTGTAAGAGAAAATAAGGGTGATAATGATTGTACTGGTTGAGTCTCCCTTATTCGAAATGTTTGGGATTCAGATTGTTTTGGATTTCAGATTTTTTGGCTTTTGGAATACCTGTATTTTCATACATACATCATGAGATATCTTGGAAATGGGACCCTAAGTCTAAGTACAACATTATCATAGAATCATAAAATCACAGAGTTGGAAGAGACCGCAAGGACCATCCAGTCCAACCCACTGCCATGCAGGAAATCCAAATCAAAGCATCCCTGACAGATGGCCATCCAGCCTCTGTTTAAAGACCTCCAAGGAAGGAGACTCTATCACCCTCCGAGGGAATTCATTCCACTGTCAAACAGCCCTTACATTTATTTGTTTCATATGCACATAGCCTGAAGGTAGTTTTATACAATATTTTAAAATAACAAATAACAAAGTTTGGGTACACTGAACCATCAGAAAACAAAAGTGTCACTGTCACAGCCAGCTATGAAAAAAGATTTGATTTTTGGAATATTTTGGATTTTTGAATTTCAAATAAGGGAGACTCCACCTGTACAGGCAGGGATGTATTTCTAATGACTTATATTTTTGTAACGATGTAATCCGCCTGACTTGGACCCGACGAAAGGAAGATATAGCAATCCAAACCAGCAAAGAAACTACTGAGGATCGTTGTTTTTTCTCTTCTTTTTAAAAGTTTGACTGCACAAATACTCTCAACGATCAATTACTGGAAAAGGTGACGGTGCAAATGGAGCCATCAGAAGCCTTTGACGTGCTCCGCTGCATCCCAGCCCCAAGCCTCCCCTACAACCAGCCGGGTATATGCTACACACTTATCCGTCTGCCCCTGGATGACCCCACTGCAGGTACCTATGGGAAAAGAGGGTCCTTTCTTACTCCACAGCAGTTCACATGGGTACCCAGGACTCCGTTTGGGGAGTCATGGAGGGGGTTGTTTGTGTGTTTCTAATCGAGATCTTGATTTGACCCTGGCAGAGTTTAAACGTACACAAGTATACTTTTACAGAAATCCATGTCTAAGAGGGAAACAATTTCATTTGCTAAAAATGCAAGCTTCCACCTCCCTATAATGCAATCTTTCCATGTGATGTGATTCCTAAACTCTGGCCTTCCAGATGTTTTGTACTTTGGCTCCCAGAATCCCAGACCATTGGTCAAGAAAGCTGGGGCTTCTGGGAACTGAAATCCAAAACACCTGGAGGACCAGAGTTTGGGAATCATTGTTGAGTGACCCTGGGCTGTTTTAGGCTTAGGAGAGACCTTTACTTCGTGGTCAAATGAAAGTCAACTAATAATGTAATTGTCAAATTCTGGTTTATTTCCTGGCTGCTCTTGGGCCACCCTATGACTGGAGGCATTTTAGCCCCCCACTCCCACCCCCCAAAAAGGTATGCTATGTTTTTAAAAATCCCAAGAGAGGTTTGCACAGCAGAGACTACAACTTTCTAAGGTTTTGCAGGAGCCTGATGTAATCCTCTCTGCACTTGGAGTTGCCCATCCACTATAATACGTAACAGATTTTGATACCTTCTCTCAAAGTGCCCTAGGCTATTAGTTCCACCGTTGTTCCACTGTGCTGAACCTGTTTTGGGGATTTGATTGTTTCATCCTACATGGCAGGGGGTTGGATGGATGGCCCTTGGGGTCTCTTCCAACTCTGTGGTTCTGTGATTCTTAAATTCAGCAGCTTGGATAAATCCTTTAATTGTGGGTTCTGACTTACAGCGACCCTAAGGCAAACCTATCATGGGGTTTTCTTGGCAAGATTTTAGAGGTGGTTTGCCAATGCCTTCCCCTGAGGCTGAGAGAATGTGACTTGCCCAAGGTTTCACAGCCAAGATGGGAGTTGTAATCCAACATTCAAAACCACTATGCCATGTTGGCTATCTCGCCTAAAACGTGGAATGGGCTCGCTGTTCCCTGACATGAGATCCACCAGGCACGACCGATGCTTGCCACTCAGAGGCACTACCATCTTCCTTTCTGATTCGGTTATTATGTGAGAATTGGGTGGAGGGAGGTTTGGCTTGGCTTGGCCCCAGGCCTTCCTCTGAACACATGACCCTTTTGCACCTTCCTTCTCTCACCTGTAGTCGCCTGCACCTTCAGTTGCACAATGAAGTTCACCGTCCGAGACTGTGACCCCAACACTGGAGTGCCAGATGAAGATGGCTATGATGATGAATACGTGGTAAGCCTCACACTCCCAGGTGCTGCCCATGCTGGAGGGTTGTATTGGATGGCCCTCAAGGTCTCTTCCAGCTCTGTGATTGTGTGGATCCATGCAATGACTGAAAAAAGACACACAGGCCTAAGGTGGACTTATATGTGCCTACGTCATTAACTGAATGCAAGTTGCCATGTGTCCTCTGCCCATGAGGGCATGGAGTACCTTCCTTTGCAATCTATCTGTCAATGTAAAAAGGGGATTCTACATTGTAAGTGCTAAAATTCCTTTCCTTGCCAGTTGGAAGATCTAGAGCTCACCCTTTCTGACCACATTCAGAAAGTCCTGAAACCGAACTTTGCAGCAGCCTGGGAGGAAGTGGGGGATGACTACGAGAAAGAGGAGACCTTTGCGCTCAGCACCATTAAAACCCTGGACGGTGAGACGATGGCAGTGTTTCTTTTTAACTTGTGACCTGTTCCAAGGAAAAATAGGAGACTTTCAGGCAGAAGACCTTTTTCATTCTGGCAGGTTTTTGAAAAATATTTTTTTTAGTAGGAACAGACCTTGTATAATGTGGTGGCCTTTCATTGGGGTGGTTTTTAAAACAGTTTATGTTTTAACTGTTTTTTGTTTTCTGGTAGTTTAACCTTTAACTATGTCCATTTTAACTGTTGATTAGTGGACATTTGGTATCTTCTGGGATTTGGTTACAGGACACCCCTTGAATCTCAAAATCCGTGGATGTTCAAGTCCCATTAAATGCAGTGGATAATAAAATGGTGTACCTTATATAAAATTGCAAAATCAAGGTTTGCTTTTCAGAATTTATGTAATTTTTGAATATTTTCAATCCATGGATGCTTGAATCCATGGATAGAGAAAATCCATAGATATGGAGGGCTTACTGCAAGTTACTTTTGAGTTCCAAGCTGGGGGGAATATTTTACACCTTCTTCATTCTTAATGCAGTGTTTTAAAATGAATCAATGTGTGTTTTAATAGTATAATTACTTTGATTTGCATTTTAATATGTACATCATAACCATCATCATGATTGTATGTTAAAGCTAATTTCTAAAAATGGGTCAGGCTGCCGAGTGTGTCCTAGAGGTGAGATTTTGTAGATTCTGTTTTAAGGGCTGATGCAAAGTACCAAACATACAAGCACATACAAGACTGTGCTTTAGTTTAAATGGGAAGAAGAGAACCACAGCTCTCCTGCTGCCAGTAGTAACCCAGTTCCTCCCTTCCTGAGGCGACTGTCTCCTGTCTCACAAACCCTGCGATAACCCTTTGGATCTGACTGCACCCGAGAGACAAGGCAGGGCTAACCCAGCTCTTTTTGAAACCCTCTCTGAATGCAGAAGCTGTCAACAACATTGTGAAGTTCCTTGGCATGCAGCCCTGCGAGAGATCAGATAAAGTGCCAGAGAATAAGAATTCCCACACGCTCTACCTTGCTGGTAAGGATCTGTCAGGGAGGCTGTTTCATGACATCTCAGTTTCCGCTGGCTGGAATTGTGCGTAGCAAAAGGCTCACAAGAACAAAGTTCTCCTTTTTCCAGGAGGGAACTGTAGTATCCATTTACTTCCAGTGACAGATATCCCAAAGCATAGAGCTTAAGGTCTCTTTTTACAATCATCCAGCTACATCATCTGTGTCTAAGGGATTGCATCTCTCCAAATGTTGTTCCTAAAGCCCTTGAGTGATGAAAGGACAGACATCCTTAATGGTTAGGACTAATTTAGTTGACAAAGGGCCAAAACACACTGCAGAAGTAATCCAGTTTGAGACCACTTTAACTGCTCTGGCTCATTGCTAGGGAATTCTGGGAACTGTAGTGTTTGAGAGATATTTACCTTTCTCTGTCAGAAAGCTCTAGTGCCCCAGCAAAACTACAATTCCCAGAATTTCTTAGCACTAAACCAGGCAGTAAAGCAGTCTCAAATTGGATTATTTCTGCAGTGTGTCCCAAAGTTCTCTAAAACAATTCTGAGCTGCTGTGGTCACTTCTCTTGTTTCTGTCCAGGTGTGTACAGAGGCGGCTTAGACGTCCTGGTGAGAGCAAGGCTGGCCCTGGCGGATGGCGTGACTATGCAGGTGACGGTCCGCAGTATCGTGGAAACACCCGTGGATGTCATCTTGGCTTCTGTCGGCTAAAAGCCACAACAGTGCAAACTAGAACCCACTTGGAAGGCACTCCAGGGATCTACAGTTCTGCATGTTTTGGTATTTCCCCCCAGCTCTTGACCCGTGGTCTTTGTGTGGGGCAACGGGGAGTAACCCCTGCCTCGTCTCTTCTGTGCCATCAGAGCCGGGACTATAATCACCACCATCCCAGCTCTTCTTCATCATTCCTGTATAAATTATTGTCTCTGTGCTGCTGTTAGAACCAAGGCAGTGGGTAGAAGAATTCTTTTTTTAAAAAGAGCCAAACTTTTCACGAATGGATTTTTATTAGCAGAAAATAAAATGGGATAGTCCACCATTGATGTCTTTCTCTCAAGTGTGGTCTGATTTCTGTTAACACTTTCTGTTGTGGCTGCCTGAACAACGCTGCTCTATTTCACACTGCCCTTTCTCCTGTGACAAGGTTGCAGGTTGGCTTCTCATAACAGCAAAGGAGGGTGGGCGACACCATAACACTACAAGAACAGCTATGCTTTCTTGAGGGCTGCTTTGGACACCAGTGTTACAAGGAAGATTTGGGAAATGAGGAAAAAACAATGTAATATTTCATCTTCCCTTGTGTGCTTAAAGCAGCAGTTTAGCCTCAGATCAGCCTTGTGAAGGAAAGCAAGTTGGAATGCGGAGTGTAACTATAGCAAACACTATAATTCCACAAAATCAGGGGTTCCCAGCCTGTGGTACCCAGACCCCCAAGGGATGTGTGGCAAAGAGTGGTTTGTGTCCTTGGGAAATGATAGTAAGTGGCTGTGTTGCATAGATAGTCTTCTCATTGTTTATTTAATCAAAAGGACAGAATTTTACTATTTACAATAGTTACTTGCTCAATTTAGACTGGCCTTTTATGCACTACAGAGTTAAAAGCATGTGCTTTTTGAAGTTCAATTTGTTTACCTGCATTATTGTATGTGGTTCTGTCCGCAATTTAAACATTAGACTTTTTAATCTTCAAACATGTTATTAGTTTTCTAGGGAGTGCAAACATTAAGCATGTGGGGCATAGAAAAGGTTGGGAATCACTGTCCAAAATGTTATGGGGTTTCCCCCTCCTCACTAGGCATCATTTGCAGCTTACCACCCACTTGATACTGAGATGCCACTTTACGCTGCCCAGGTGAATAGCAACTCTCTTGAAGGATGCCTTGATGAATCATCCTACTTAGGCAGGAGGTAGTTGTCTGATTTGTTCTGGAGGTCCCACAGGTTGTGCACTACCAGACCTCCTTCCATATGTCTCTAGTCCTTTTCCTTGCAACATAGCATTTGAAAAAGGGGTCCTGAGAGTTTGACTGGATTTGAAGAGCTATTGCTACCACTTTTGGGGTTACAACAACTTTGTCAAGCTGAACCTTAGAAAAGAGTGGGAGCAAAGGATGCCTCACTAAGTCCCAAATTTCTGCAGGCTTGCCTGCCCCCTTTTATTCTTATGACAAGTAGACTGCTCACAGCCCCGTTTAATTTCTTCTGTATCAGGTCTTAAAATAGGTAGAGATGACAAGTGGGCTAAATTTGCCAGAGTTTCTCTTTTTCTATAAACATGTGTCTTTCCTGCTTGAAAAATCTGCATAGCCAATGCACTTGGAAGATGGGATTTCTTTCTTTTAAAGAAAACACAAAACACGCATCCAGGGTCCCCAATTCATTGCCATCTTTTATGGATGATAGTAAATTGTACTAACAGAGCAGGAGAAAATGTCCTTCAGCACCAACTTTGATCCCAAGTTTATTGCTTGCTATCTGCACAGTGTGGGCCAGGATGAGAAAAGTACAGCTTGCATGAGGCTCTCCAAGACCCCAGATTTATTTACTTATTTTTAAATTGACCCCTCTCTGGGCCATTTTAACGATAGGAGAGAGCCTTACCCCCAAAAAAGAAGTGACAAGAAACTATGACGTCCAGGGCACTTCCTATTGGGGGGAAAAGGCTTTCTCTTCTATCTAAAAAAAGCCCATAATGGGCCAAAAGGTGATGAATTGTGGTGCTCTTAACATCCTGAAAAGCCAATGCAAGTCCCTAACCTTGCTGTTCTCTAAGCAAACTTGCCAGCTGAAACGCCCCCCCCCCCTCAGTCCTCCTGCAAATCAGCCCCAAAGCATTCACATACAAGAAAGTCTGCCTTTAAAACTGACCATCCTCATTTGTTTCATTGGTTCGCTGCTGTCCTTCATGCAAAGTGTTTGCCATCCGCTTAAGCCTGAACACAGAGCACAAATTCCATTTTTGTTCTCAGACTGATAGCCAAGAACAGGGTGAGATGTGATAGCTGACAGAACATCTTTGTGTTGTCTCTTAAGACAAGATGTGCCTCACGTTGAACTCTGTTGTGTCTGCTTGAGTTAGTGAAGGTATTAAACCAAGACTTCTCTACTGTACTCCGAATCTCTTCACCTGGCAGCCTACCAGTTTCCTGAAATGGCTCATGCAGAAACAGACAAGCACACAAAAGGTAGAGCTGAAAGCCTTCAGCTGTAGAGACCTGGTTTCTTTCTCAGTTTCCTTCTAAGGGAAGGTTAAGATAGACTGTCAGGGAGGAAATCCATCCTAGGGTTCCTTTACCCATCTTCACACTTAAACTAAGGACAGAGTGAGGCACATTTGCTAAGGCATGTCCTGTCTCCTTTCCTATATTCCTTTCTGGTAGGGAGGAATATCCAGCCAATTTGAACTAGCAGTTCTGTTGGGAAACTACTAAATTACTATGCTAGGAGCTTACAGAGAACATGGGTTGGGTTACAAAGACCTAGAACAGACCCTTCACATCACCTTCTACCTAATCCTTTAGCAGGAGAAGGTGGGGTGGAAAGAAACTGGATCTCTCTATATATGTGCAAGCACGCCTCTCGATGGTTCTGCTTTTTGCTTTAAAGGGGTATTTTTTCACAGTGAGCCCTGGTTTTCTCAGTGGCCAGACAGTACTTCTGAGATGTTTCCTCTCCAAGGGTGAAAACAACACCGAGGTACACCGACCCCTGAAAAAATATCAGCCCAAAGCTGACTTTAAGGTCTGCCTGCTTAGACTTCCATCCCTCTTAGGAAGAAATCTGAAGGGGGTCTCCTCTCCCACCCAGGACTATGGGAAAACTTGGTTTCTCTTCATTCTTTGGATGGAAGCCTCTGGGTGTCCAGTTAAGGCAGCAGTGGGAATGATGAAGCCCTCCAGTTGTTGTTGGGCTGCAACTTCCAGAAGCCCTAGGAAGCACAGCCAATGGTAGGGAATGCTGGGAGTTGCAATGCAACAGTTGGAAGCCTTCATGATTCCCATCCTTGCAGTTAAGTATCATTTGAGGATATACAGACTTTCTCTCCTGTGCATTGGTATGCAGCAGCCCTAGTGCATTTTGAGTAAAGCTCTTTGCACTCAAGGGGCTTTTCCCCCCTATCCGAACCTCAGCTCCACTACAGCCTGCCACCACATCAGTCAGGCAAGTCCTTAAAAATCTGCACGGCCATGTCATGCCCTGCAGGGACCAAATGGGAGAAGTGACTAGCACCAAGGATACATGCCCACAGCATGCCCGCTGTTCCTTCAAAGGGACAGGGAGAGGGGGAGAAAAAACAGAATAACCCATGGAAGGAAGATTTCTCC
Source organism: Sceloporus undulatus (assembly GCF_019175285.1). Classification (NCBI taxonomy): domain Eukaryota; kingdom Metazoa; phylum Chordata; class Lepidosauria; order Squamata; family Phrynosomatidae; genus Sceloporus; species Sceloporus undulatus. The sequence continues at coordinate 4,193,181 of NC_056526.1, read as the reverse complement.
CTGGCAGATTATAATAGATATCTCTTCCCTTCCTCTCCTTTAAGGGCAGCACAAATTAAAGGCAAATCAGCCCAAGTTAGCCCCCCCAGCCCTATCCTCATTTTGAGCAATGGTGCAAAGGAGCAGTGGCTGACCTTGCTGACAAGCCACTTCCTCTTCTTTTCCCAACAGAGAACTGCTTACTAATATTCCATAGGTTTTCTAACCAAAGGAGAAGCTGCAGTCATTTCTCGCACGCTGCATGGAGCAGTTTTTCCCAGCAATTCCAAGTCCACAGTCTAGCCCTATTCAATGTAAAAAACCAAAGAAAAATGTCTCTGAGATGGAGTTCTTATTTGGCCCCATCCTAAGATGCTGGCTCAGAAAGAGTTGATGAAGTTCAAGTAAGCATTCAAGAAACCCAGAGGATCCTCCAACTGGGGATAGTGGCTGATGTGGTCATCCAGAACAGACACCGTTGACATTGGAAGCACTTCCCTATTGAAAGAGAAGGGACACGTCTCAGAACTCCTCACAACTCTCACAGGGATAAAGGAATTCAGAGACATAGCTGTGATGGATACGCATGTATGGATATCACTCCATACCATCTTAACTGAGATCAAAAACTACACCAGAAACATTTTAACAAAATGAGGCCTGTGACTAACATTATCTTTTCTTTCTTTCTTCTCCTATATGATTTTTAACACCTGTGCCTGATGAAGAAGCCTGTGGAGCTTTGAAAGCTTGCAACATACATTTTGTGCATTTTGGTTGGTCCCATAAAGGTATCACTGTTTTGTGGGTTTTGGAAAATATGGTACATACGTTGTGTTAGTCTGGATTATCAGTATGCAGAGGGATCTTGTAGCACTTGAGACTAACTAAACAAAATAATTTGTAGCATAAGCTTTCATAGTTTTGGTCTACTTCTTCAGACGCAAGAACAACCTCTAGCCCATATATTTGGTAGCCAGAACTACCATTCTTGTTTAAAACAACCCTCTCTTTAAAAAACAGGAATAGCAAAGGGTACAACCTTTCCTGGACCGAACTCAGGTTGAACATTGCCTGTGAGAAAGCTTCTGTCTGGAAAAGCAACAGATAAGCCAAAAGAAAATTCTGGCACTCCAGCTTCTCATAAGCAGAGAGCATTTTTTAGACGGGAGGAAAATACATTTTGCCCTCTGTTTGAATTTACAGTAGATGCTATTTCTCTATCTGAATCATCTCATGAAGAACAAACTTCTGAAACTGTCTTAATATAATATAATATAATATAATATTTTCTTATAAAAGGAGGAGGCCATGTATGGCAGGCTGGCAAGAACTTGTGCATTTTATCACTATGAAAAGTTTCAGCCACGCTGGCTGGGACATTCTAGGTCTAGGAGTTGTAATACAAGAATATTTCCAAACTCCTCTCCTAGTTAAATGTGTCTGGATCAGGCCTGGGGTGTTCCTAGCAAAAAAGCATCAGGGTAAAAACAGTTAAAATGTTATTTTCCTTCAATGAAATGTTAGCACAGAGTGACAAGGCTATGTTTTTTTCTAGCAGACAGGAATTAAAGAGTCACTGTATTTATCCTTAGCATTCAATGAAGTGAAAAGGCAAGATGTGTCTGATGAATTGTTAAAGGGAAGGAGGGGGAAACTACATCAGAAATATTTACATGATGTCTTGCTTCAGATGAGTAAAGAACAAGATAAAGTAGCATTTGTTTGTGATGACCTGAGATGTTACAGGGTGACCTGATGGCCACCACAGACTTACTTGTAGAGCTGCAGAAACTCTGGATACGGATTCACAGGGTCCAGTGGCCCATAGATCAGATGCACTGTAAGGGAGGAGGAAGAGCAGTTATAAATGCTTTTGTAAAATGCAGAATCCTTTCTCCTTTCCAAACCAAAGTTCCAAAGTTATCCCCACCGACCCCACACACCACAACTGCAAGGCTGTATGGTCTTCCATACAATCAAGGCTCCCTCATAGTCCAACTGACAAGGGAGCCATCTCCAACTCACAGGGAACAGATGTGGATTGCAGAGCTCCAACCCAGCGGTCTCTGTGCTTCATCCGTTGGTTGATGTACTGTAAAATACTGAGGAAGCAAGTCCAGCCATTAAAACACATTTAGAGTCCAAGACAGATGCCTCAGACAGCCTAGGATTCTCATCTTTCACAAGAATCTAAAATGAAGAACGCCTTATGTGTACTTCAGGTTCATCCAAGGAGTTCTCAAAGTCCTTTTTTCCTTGAGGTTGTGGCCATACAGAGCATCAATACTGTCCTATTCCAGACAACGGGGGGGGGGGGGGGGGATTGCCAAGTTGTGAAGACCAGTCCTCTCTTGCTCTCCTCCAGTTGTCTACACCATTTTGTGTACCAGAAGTGAGGCTGCATCCATTCCAGGCACCATTTTGGCAAATTTTTGGACATCCCCCCCCCAAAGTTTTGGGGCTGGGGGGAACTAGGAATGGAAGAGGTAAACACCCACATTTGTGGCCAGTCCTGGGGGGAAATATTACTGGGAAACTGATGCAAATTCTTTTTAAAAAACTGGTGGCCTGTGGGTCACAGGTTGTCACACAACTTTCTCTACCAATTTTTTCACACTAGAACTCCCATCATCTGACCACTGGCCATGCTGGCTGTGCTGATGGGAGCTACAGACTCTTACAGCTAGTGAGCACCAGGCTGTTATATAACCTAAGCCATGTCAATGTGTGCTCTGCACATGTTAGTTGTACATTTGAGGAAATTGTTCACATGGAAAATAAATTACCAGCAGCTCAGAGATGACGATTGTATGACTCCCCAGATATTGTTGGACTGTGGCTCCCTGCAGCCCTAGTCACTAGAGCCTATGGTAAAGAAATTTGGGAGCTAGAGGTTGCACAACTAAACATTAGTTTAGCTACTAAACATTAGGAGAAGTAGACCCTCCATTTAAAAGGCACTAAGCAACTAAGAACTCTGGAGAAGAGTTCTATCGATGCCATGGAGTGCTAAAAAGACAAATGAGTCCTAGAGTAAATCTAGCCTGAACTCTTCCTAGAAGCCAAAATGACTAAACTCTGGCTGTCGTACTTTGACCAAATCATGAAAAGAATAAAAAAAAATCTTGTCAAGAAATCTCCATGATAGGTTTGCTTTCAAATCAACTTAAGATGGAAACTACTCGAAGGTGAGCAACAACAAATGTGATCAGGCCAAAATAGCAGTGTATCTTGTGGCACTGTAAAAGTTAACTAGTTTTATATGGCATAAACTTTTGTGAACTGCAGTGAACACCACTGGATTCATGCCTGGCAGTAGCTCTCCAGGGGTCCTTCTTAGCCCTGTTTTAAAGAGGCTGGGAATCAAACCTGGGACCAACACGATCATGTGGTCAGCTTCTGAGCTATATTAACTGCCAAAGAATTAAAAAAATCATCTACACCCTGGAAAGTGAACAGCAAACCCCTATTATGCAAAGCTTTGGGGTCAAGTAAGTGGGAAAAGTCAGAGTCCCAAACATCTATGGAAGAGGAGAAAGAGCTGTAGTTCATCTTGAAGGTTCCCTGTATTTGGGGGTGGTATTTGGTAGATTTCTTTCAACGATCTCCCAGGGCTGCCTTTTCACCGGATCCTTTCACTGAATGCACCACTCCAGGTTATTCCAGGTAATGGTAGCAGAAACCAGCAGAGCTGCTTACTGGCAGCCTGAAACACAAAGGAAGAGTCTGATTGCAGAAACAGGATAGCTCAGGTGTGCCAGATTTTTTCCACTGCTCTGAAAGGAGGACCCAGTCTAGAGAAATCCAGCTCACAAGCTATCAGAGTCTTAACACCTTCTGTGAAGGAGGAACATGACATTCCCCCCCAAGACAGGTGTCATGTTTACTTCAACATATCCTCTCCAAGAGAAACAGCACAAAACCTCTCAATACCCCTGACACATAACGGATCAAAAGCCTAAAGCACATACCAGGGAAAGACTCTTGGTCCTGCCACCATCACAGGCTCACTTGGCAAGGACACGAGAGACAGGTCCTTCTCAGTGGCTGCTCCCAACTTCTGGAACCCCTTTCTGCAAGTGACTAGCTTGCCCCTTCCCTGCTTTCCTTTTGTTGTTTCAACAGGATTTATATATGCTATCATGTCACAGAGACTTTTTTTAAAAAATAGAGTGTGTGTTTTATTTATTTCTTAGCTTTTGTATGTTTTTAAATGATGCTATAGTATTTAAAATTGTGACTATTTTAATTGTTTTAAAAATTGCACTTGCACTATGGATTTTGATTGGTTCCTTACTGTAAGTCATGTTGGGTCTCAATCTAGGAGAAAGATGGCATATGAATAAAATAAATAAATAAAAAGAAAATATTAGCAGCAAAAATAAACTACAAGCCTATCCCTATTATTATTATTATTATTATTATTATCATCATCATCATCATCATCATCATCATCATCTCCTCTCCCCATTGATGAAGGCAGGGAACAACAACGGACCAACAAATACACAACATCCATTAAAACTGTCTAATTAAAAATAATAATTGTAAGCCGCTCTGATAGCCTTTAGGACTGAAGGGCGGGGTATAAGTACTCTAATAAATGAATAAATAAAAACACACATCAAATTAAAAGAATAAACAAGACATACATATTAAAACAGTCCGTAATTTAAAATATACAGCTTAAAAATCATCCGGTTACACCTGTCAGAAGAGACTGGTCTTTAATGGTGTTTTAAATTTAGACAGCGTATTCAGCTGTTGAATCTCTCCCGGCAGGTCATTCCATAGTTGAGGGGTGGCAGATAAAAATGTCCCTTGGCTGACAGTTGCCAACCTAGACCTGAGTGTATGGGACGGATTATACTGGAGGTAGGTAACCTGAACTCAAACCATGTAGGGCTTTAAAGGTAATAACTTTGCTTATTTACAAGCGAGGAGACACACACCCAGGACTGTACTGCAAGCTGAGTAACAAGATTTACTCAAAATACAAGGTGAAGAAACATGGAACTCACTATTACATGGAGCAATAATAATTAAACCAGTTAGATAGTTTTTTGTGGTTTTTTTCAGGGTATGTGGCCATGTTCTAGAAGAGTTTCTTCCTGATGTTTCGCCAGCATCTGTGGCTGGTGAAACATCAGGAAGAAATTCTTCTAGAACATGGCCACATAGCCTGAAAACCCACAAAAAAATATGGATGCCAGCCATGAAAGCCTTTGACTTCAAACCAGTTAGAGTTTGTAAAGTAGGTGTGTGTACATATGAAGACAAACCAGTAATTAAAAACTGGTCTTGAAATCTATATTCCTGCAACACTTAGACTTTGTAAAAATGTTTGCTAAATCAGCCCAGCTGGCCAGACTTGTCTTAAATATTTAAGGGACCACAAGTACTTCGCCGTACAGACAGTTAAACAGACTGCAGTGGCTTCGTGATGCCTGACTGAGCGAAAGTTACTTTCTGAACGGCAGCTTCCTGGATACGCTAGTCAGCCATGTTGGCTGAAGAATTCTGTAAACTACAGTCCAAAATAAATAACTTTTCCGAATCTTCCTCTTAGCATGTTTTCCCCAAAGAATCCTGAAAAAGTTGGAACTGCCACTGCTACCCATTTAAAGGTTATTTTAAAAGTAGCCAACTTTTGTATCACACAGAATCCTTCTGTTTGCAAAATCAACTTTAGATGGTCACTGAGGTACACAAGGCAATCATAGCAGTCTGGTCATGCCCATGGGATTATAAAACCATGGAACTCATGTATGTGGAGTTTTGAGTTCACACTTTACCCGATTGCTCTTTTCTTTAGATGTGAATGGCTTGTTTCCTAACTTGAAACTCAGTACTTCAAGAACTCACCTTTTGACAGAGGCGGATTAAATGGATTAAATAGATCTACCTACTGAGTGGTGTTGCATGTTATTAATTGCCCTTGAGTTGGCCCCAATGCATGGCAACCCTGTGGATGAGACATCTCCAGGACCCCCTATCCTCCATTGCTCTGCGTGGGTCCTTCACATTCATGCCCGTGATTTATCTGATTGAGTCTAACCATTTGGCATACAGGCTTCCTCTCTTTCTACTGCCCTCTACCTTTCCTAGCATAATTGTCTTTTTTTAGTAAGTCATGCTATGACCAAAATACGACAGCCTCAGGTTCATCATCCTGGCTTCCAGGGAGAGTTCAGGCTTGATCTGTTCAAGATCCCATTTGTTTGCCTTTTTGGTCATCCACTGAGTGGTCCTTTATTTAAAAAGAAACTGCTTCTGCACCATGGACCAAGGCAGATCCATGAAACATGATGATTACTCCCTCCTTTTAAGTTGCCAGCTGTTAAATTAGTCAGATTAGTTTAGGCTTGAACGCGGCATACTGTTTTTCTTTTGTAATGTGTATTCCCTTCTATATAGGTCTATGGTTTTAAAATTATTTGTGTGTGTGTGTGTGTGTGTGTGTGTATATATATATTAGAGAAACAAGTTCCTAGCTTCACAGCAATTCAGATCTCAAAGCACCTGCATGTCTGTTAATTTTACATAGGTGATCTGGTGGCCATACCTGTCAATCACAAGATTGCCATCATTTGTTCGAACTGCTGTCCATATGTCCCAATATTCAGCGTCTGAAGGCTGAGTGTATGGACCAAAGACTGCAGCAAGCCTGGGAAGTTTCCAAAAAAGAGAGGACAAGATCACCAAAGGAGGGTATCTATTCAGCTCCCATGAGGCTAGCTGCAAATATATACAGCCAAATTGGAAGGCATCAATTTTTCCGCTTGCTTTGTAGAGGTCTGCAGTAACATATTTTAAAGCCGGGATTGACAAAGTGTGGCTCAAAAGTCAGATGCAACCCCTCAGGTTAAAAAAATATTTTTATTGTTGCTCCAGAAAGCCCCTAAATGCACCTGAGGAGGGATGGAGGGGGATTTCCACCATTTTTGGAAGCCCCCAGTGGTTAAGAACTATTTTTGCAAATGTCTTTCCAATATACTGTTTGCCCCTATATCCTTCAAAATGTCCACTGGGGTATGAGTGTATTTCCACCACATTCTGTGCCCCAGCCGCTCCCCCTTATTTAGGCCCAGGACAGGCCCTGTTTGTAACCCAAAACATGGTGAAAATGCCCCCATAACACTAGAGGCATGGGGGGGGGGGGTTTCTGCAACAGCAGGTGAGACACTCAGAGGTCTCCTAGGGGGCTAATGTGGCCCCCTAGCCTTCCACAGTTGCCCATCCCTGATTTTAAGCATGCCATTCAGGAATTTAGGAATGCAAAATGCCAACTCACCCTCTGGTAAAGAAGAAATAGTTTGATAGCCGGGTAATGATTGGTGAAAGCAGGCCCCCATCTTTGAGAATCTTCAAAACAAGAAAAAAAGGTAATGACAAATCAGTTGTGTAGCTGAGTTTGCAGACACAGTACAGACAGAGCTTGATCTATTTTTCTATTTACCAACAAAAAGATAAGAATATATATTCACAACTCTGTTAGGACAGTTTTGTTCTCATAATTGATGTTGGCTGCTTTCAACTCATTTCCGACTTATGGCAACCCCATCACAGGGTTTTTTTGTTTTGTTTTTTTTGGGAAGATTTGTTCAGAGGGAGAATGCCTTTGCCCCTTTCTGAGGCTGAGAGTGTGTAACTTGCCCATGGTGAACAAGTGTGTTTCCATGGCCAAGCAGTGACTCATACACTGGTTTCCAAAGTCACAGTCCATCACTCAAACCACTACACCACTCTCTCAATGTAATATAGTCAGTCCTCTGTTTACATAGATTCTTTATCCACAGATTCAACCATCCACGACTTGAAAATATATATTAAAAAAAAAATTCCAAAAAAGCAAACTTCAATTTTGCTATTTTATATAAAGAACACCATTTCACTATGCCAGTGCATTTAACAGGATTTGAGCATCCAGGGATTTTGGTACCCAGGGTTCTTGGAACTAAAACCCAGGGGATGCCAAGGGCCCACTGTATGTTCTTATGCAAAAGAATAAAGTCACTCACCTTCTGAATGAACAGTGGATGGTGAGTTTCTGGGAAAATACCTGGAAATGATTTTCAAATGAAACATAAAGACAGGGAATTTAACTGGGAGTTTCACTGTAACAGTTTACCATACCATGTAAACAATTTTATCTGGGGACTTTACTGTCCAGACTAAGTAGGTATCTTCAGACTGAAAGCTAAGGAAGGACCATAGTTCAGTAGCAGAGCATCTGCTCTGCAGTGAACTGGTTGTCACATCCCTGGCACCTCAAGTCTGGCATGAGTCAGATTAAAGGAGACAAAAACTGACCTAGGACCTTATGATACTAGAATAATCCTGCTCAGAAACGAGATTTAAAGTAGATTTAAAGTAGAAAAAACCCACAAATGCAGGTTTTTCACACGACATTTCTGCAAAATAGAAATAACGTGAAAATAAAGCGAATGTAAAGGGGACTAAAGTGACACCTTTTTACTTTCAGGAAGTTCTGAAAGTAAAAAGGTGTTGCTTTTGTCCCCTTTACATTCGCTTTATTTTTGCTCTTATTAAAGATAAACAACAGGGACTAGCTGCCAACTTCACACCGAACATATAGGTTTCTCAGGCTCTCCACTACTGCAAACTGCGTCCAGAGGTGAACAAATTATTATTTGTGGATCAGTCATTATGCTGGACTGAACGGACTTTTCGTCTGAGTCAACAGGGCTCTTTTTACGTTTAGAGGAATTTAGAAAATGTGAGAATTCTTTACCCAAAAAACACTCCTTACCTCCATTTGACAGACACAGACTATTGATGAGAACACACCCTGTTTTATTGTGTTCGTACCTGAAAATGGAAAACAGCATAAGGCAAAGCTAAAATAACACAACAACACAGAACAGATGACCAAGACACCTGTGGGAAGGTCAAGCATACAACTGCATGAACATCTAAAGCAGTGGTTCCCAACCTGTGGGTCGGGACCCCTTTGGGGGTCGAATGACCCTTTTATGGGGGTCTCCTAAGACCATTGGAAAACACTTATTTAATTACAGTTATGAAGTAGCAATGAAAATAATTTCATGGGTTTGGGTCACCACAACATGAGGAACTGTATTAAGGGGTCACGGCATTAGGAAGGTTGGGAACCACTGATCTAAAGACAGGCTAAAGTCAGGCAGGTAAAAATTACAAAGTCAGGGGAAAAGACAAAGTTCTGGTACAAATACTGCTCAATATGGAAGGGCATGTGAGAGAGGATGGGCCTTTCAACAGTTATTAGCAAGGATCGTGAATTGTCCTGCCTCTATATTTAGAAGCAGGATACCGCACAATACCACCTAAGAGGCCAAGCAATACAGGAGGGTTACCACCACTGAATCCTTTTGGTCAACTTCCAATTCCCTTGGCTAGCCACTGTTTACAAACAGAATGGTGGACTACATGAACATACTACATAAGAATAACATTTTGGAATTTTAACTTAGTTTTAATGTCTAATTAACAAATTGTAAACCACACAGATAGCCTTGGCTGAAGAGCGGAGTATAAAAAAAAAATAAGTATATTATTTTGAAGTATTTATTATTATTATTATTATTAAAGTCTTATAAGTGTTGGTTATATACGTTGTAACTTAAAATGTTTAAATGTCTTTATGTGTTTTAATCTATGTGCCCCACCTCAAACCTTAGGGAGAGGTGGGTAAGAAATAAAATGTATCATTATATTATTATTATTATATGTATTTATTGGTCTGCTTTATATTATATTGCACTTTTATATTGTATATGGATAATTGGATTTAATAATAATAATAATAATAATAATAATAATACGTTTTATTTATATTTCCCGCTTCTCCCAGTGGATCGAAGTGGGATTACAGTTAAAATATGTAAAACAACAGTACAATGCAAGAAATACAATTACAATTAGTTCTAGCGACAATTCTTAAAAACAGAGTGTAAAAACAATCTTCTATCTAAAACATGTGGTGTGTCAATCCTAATTAACATCTTGAGGTAACTTCTGTTAGGGGGGATATTCTTTATAGGGAGTCAGGAGGGTATGCTAATCGGAAGAGGTAGGTTTTCAACGCCTTCTTAAAGGCATCCAAAGAAGAAATGAGTCGAATCTCTTCCGGAATATTGTTCCATTGTGTGGGGGCCATAGCTGTAAATGCTCTTTGGTGAGTAGTTGTTAGTCTCACTTTAGGATGCTCAAGTAGATATTTCCCAGTTTTTCTGAGTGTGCAGTTTTACAATTGCATTGCATAGTTTTATATTTCTATTACTCTTTCCATGTGTGAGGGATGTGTGTATATGTGTGTGCATCTTGTTGCGTGCCTTCACAATGTTTCTGACTTATGGCAACCCTAAAGTGACCCTATCATGGGATTTTCTGGGACTGAGTGGGTTTCCATGGCCGAGCAGGTAATCAAACCCCAGGCTCCAAAGTCATAGTCTGATGCTCAAATAATGTTGGCTTACATGCACGCGTGCACACACACGTGTGTGTATGTGTGTGTATTTATTTTAGACTATATGCCTTTGGCAGGGCTGGGGTTTTTTGCATTCTCTCTTCCCTCCTTCAATAGATAGATTTCCCTGCATTTCCCTTTTGCAAACATCCCATCTGCTCCTACTGAATCACAGGGCAATAACTTTGCAAATTGGTAAATAAACCATGTGATTCAGGTCACTCCTCCTTTTGGGAAGTGCACACACATACACAAAGATTTTCTCCTACCCTATTGGGTTTTCCATCTTCCTCCTTTCTCAACTTCCTTTTGGAAAGATGGTGAGATGAAGATTTCTTCTTTACCTGAACTATTTCTTAGCTAGATTAGGATTATTTTAACATTGTATGCTGCTTTGTTTTTTTAAAAAAGCAGAATATAAATAAAAGTTTTATTTATTATTTATTTATATAGCCTCTATGTATATGTAGATTAAAGCCATTAGTAAACTTTTATTTAAACTACTAGCTACTTGCGTTGTTTTTGAGTCGGTCTCATTTCTTAGAGAAGCATATTAGACAAGGACACGTTTCTGCTACTCGGCTGATTTAAAACTAGACCCTAACAGGCTTGACTTTGATACAGTATTTTGATGGAGCCATATAAATAAATACAAAGAAATGATGATGATGATGTTGATGATAACAAAAACAAATCTTTCATCTCACCCAGAATAGTAGATCTAATGTCCATTGGCAATTTTCTTATTCATCTCTATGAGATGAGCTGCTTCCAGATTCTAAACCAAATGCCATTATCTGTCCTTGACAACTCTTATGATTTTTACCAGGAGCCCTAAGATGGAAAAACTCTGTTGTTCCTGTATTCATGGCTCATGGCTCACTAGAACAAATGCTACATAGCTCAGTTTGAAAAGGGAAGACTAACATAAACCCATTTTGAACAAGGAACAATGGGGAAATGATGCTAATCTATGTAGTTCAGATATAATGCCAATAGTTAATGTAGGTTCCCATCCCATTTTTATGGACCTGACAGATCCCAAGATGGAGCAGCTAGACCTGTTGCACCTGTTCAACAATATTTTGAAATGACTACCCGACCTTACAAGCTAACTCAGCAGCACAAGAGGCAGGAGGAGGAGAAGAAAAGGCTTGCTAAAAAGCAAGAGATAACTTTTAAACCTTTAGCATGCAGGGGAATGTACTGGCAGCCCACCAAGGACACTGGTGTCCCCTGGAGACTCAGGCATTTTAAAAACCCTAGAAAAAGGAAGAAAATCACATCTCTGGAAGCTGCTGGGCTTGTCGCAGTTCTCAGTTAAAACGGAGGCATAATTCTATGTTGTTGTGTGCCTTCAAGTTGTTTGTGACTTAATACTGCAAACTGAGGATATTTTGCCTAATCTATTGATAGGGTGACTTGGAGGTCTCTCATTCATGGGGTCACTATAATTTAAGATTAACAACAACAAACTTTATTAAAGTACAAAAATTCTTTCTAAAGCGAAGTAGATTTCTCAATCCCCAAAGCAGAATTTCTGGCCATCAGGGTATTCCCCCTTTCTTCTTTACTTTGGAACCACTGTCTTCTCCTGTTCCTTTTTTCCATGCTGATCTAACAGGGTTCTCTTTAATGGACTAAGCAGTTAGCTTTGCTTGCAACTCCAAACACACTCTAACTCCACTCGCTCAGCTAAACTGGCCCAGAAAATGAAATACACTCGTCCCTCCACATCTGCCGCTTTGACTTTTGAGGATTTGATTATTCATGGTTTTTATTAATAGATTCCCTCTAGGAATATCTGGGTCTTCCAGCACCACTCTATGGTCAACATTAACCAAAGGTCGCACTGAAGGACCTAGAGATTCCTAGAGAGAACACTTCACTAGGCATTTGTAGCTCTTCCAGCGCAATTCTATGGTCAACGTCTGGCAGATGCCGACCACAGAGTTGCACTGGAGGACCTAGAGATTCCTAGAGAAGTGTTCTCCCAGGTAAAAACATAGTGTTTTTGTTATTCCACATTCATGAGGGTCCTGTGTCCCTAACCCAGCGGGGTATAAATACCGTAAATAAAGAATAAATAAATAAATGTGGAGGGACAAGTGTGCAGCAATACAGCAAAGCTTAACAAAAGCATCACAGCCATGCAAAATAACAAAGATGCAGCTCTAGCACAAGCAAACAGACAAACCTGCCATTCCCATGAACTTTTGATCAAACATCAAATGCTGCACGAAACTGCCAGAGCTGTGAAGACATATATCCTCACTGCACCTACCACAAACATGACAAGAACTTGGAAGAAATGTGGTTATTCAGCAAATGGTGAAGAATGTCAGTGAAAAGTCAGAGCTTTAGTACTTCCAGTAACCTGTAGAGCAGCTCCTGTGCAACGGTGTCCCCGTAGTCATGAGACAAAAGGTTGATCCGTTGATTCAGGAGACCCAGGTGATCTAACAGCGCTTCCACAATGCTAGCTTGCTCAAAGATGGAATATTGATGGGGCCTCTGTGTAGAGAGGAAAGGAAAAGGTCCAATTTATCCAAGTGGCAATGTTTCACCCTGATAGTAAGACTCAGGCTGCCAGTAGAACCTTGCATGCTTCCATCTACTCCAATAATCCTAATACTACTAATAATGAATTTTATTTCTTACCTGCCTCTTCCTAAGACGCAAGGTGGGGTACAACACAGATTAAAATTAAAACATGCAAAACCATTTAAATACACACTGGACACATTAAAATCATCCAAACATAACATTTAAAATATACCAATTTAAAATTCATAGTTTAAAAACAACTGGGTAGGGCAATCCATACAGACAGAATCAGCTCTAGTGCTAGCTAATATGTCAACATATATGGAAAACAAAATGGTAGCCAACCAACTGGAAACAATAAATATACACCCCCCATCCACAAAAAAAAGATGAAAGACTTCAGCAGTTATAGGACCATAGCGTTAATTTACCATGCAAGTAATATTATGCTCAAAATTCTCCAAAACAGCCTCCAGCCATAACCGGAGAAAGGCACCCCAGATGTGCAAGCAGGTTTTATGAAAGGAAGAGGCACTCAGGACTACATTGTAAACATACGATGGCTAATGGATCACACAAAGGAATTCCAGGAAAAAACAGCATCTGCTTCATAAACTCTAGCAAAGTGTTTGGACTGCACAGATCATGAAAAGCTATGGATGGCTCTTAAGGTCATGGGGATGCCACCACATCCTGATAATCATGATGAGAACTCTGTACTCAGGACAAGAAGCTACTGCTACAACAGAATTTTGAGAAACTGAATGGTTCCCAGTTGGCAAAGGGGTCAGGTAAGGCTGCATTCTATCACCCTATCTGTTGAACGTGTATGCAAAAATATCACAAGAGGAGTAGAAAGAGAGGAAGACTGCACACCAGGTGGATAGACTTAATCAGGGAGGCCACGGGCCTGAATTTGCAGGACCTAAGCAGAATAGGGGATCCTGGAGATATCTCATCCACAGTGTTGGCATGGGTTGGGGTCAACTCAACAACAGAGAGAAATATCTGCGGGGCCAATGGTAATTCCATTGTTTCAGTGCCCTTCTTTTCTGTTTTATGATTCCTCCTTGCATATATTCCCCTTCCGTCCACTCTTTCACTCCTGTTAGCTCAACATATGCTGAGAGGCTTGACTGAGATCCAGATGCTGTTTTAAATTAAGACAGCTTATTTAGCAGTCAAATCTCTCCTGGCAAGTCATTCCATAGTCTAGGGTGGCTGACGAAAAGTCCTCTGAGAGACAGTTGCCAATCTTGTTCCAGCCAATTGAAGTAAATGTCCCCCAAAGGACCTGAGTATACGGGGTGGATTACACAGAAGGAGATGATCCCATAGGTAAAAGATCTGAATGCATAAAAATAACAAGCCAGGAAAAAGTCTTACCCCATGTATTTTTCTACATATAATGACTTTCTGATTTACTTATTTACTTTCTTTTAGACAAACAAATACTCAAAACATGCCAAGATCCAACTGCAGTTTGAACTTGTATAGCCTGAGATAGGCAGGGTGAGCATCTTGTAGCCTTCCAGATGTTGTTGACCAGCAATGCCCATCCACCTTGGTCAACACAACCAAGGATGAGAGATGACTCAAGCTGCAACTGAACATCAGCTGTAGGCTAACAAGTCGCCCATCCCTGCTTTAACACTTGATCTTGGCCTCTGAGCTATGTTTGAAATGGGCCTTCTTTCCGTCCCCTCCTTTTTTAGAAGGAGAACAGTAAATCATCTTCGAAGACATGCTTACAGGTTTGTCGCTGAAGCCAAATCCAACAAAATCAAGAGCAATCACTCGGTGAAAGCGCTGAGTCAGGCCCTCCCAAATCTAGGAAGGAAAAAAGGGGGGAAATACTTGTCAATTAACCGGAAAGCCTCTACAGCCCCCCCTAGAAAAATAACGTATGTTTGGGTCTCCTCACCTTATACCAATCATAACTAGAGGTTGGAAAGCCGTGCAAGAGAACTACAATGTCTGAACTGCCAACAGCACCTGTAGAGTCTGAGAAGCAGAAGGAACAGGACAGACATTAAGACAAACAATGAACACATCATAAAACTGCAATTTATAATTCCCGTCAGCCTTCCACGTTTGCAGATTTGTTTGCCAGTTTGATTGATATGTCCTCTCTAGGAATCTCAAGGTCCTCCTGTGCAACACATGCTAGAGGATCTAGAGATTCCTAGAGATAACATTTCTCTAGGCATTTTTATTTCCTCCAGCATGATTCTATAGCCAACTTCCACCATAAGATGACCACAGAGTTGCACTGGAGGACCTAGAGATTCCTAGAGAGGTGTTCTCCCAAGTTAAAAAAATAGTGGTTCTATTTGTGTTTTTTCCACTGCCAGGGGATCCTGTACCCCTAACCCCAGCGAATGCAGAGGATCCGCTGTATTAACCAGTAAAATCTTCATTGTTCTCACAAATAGGGAGACAGAATTGTGGGGACTGAACAGCCAGGGGAACACAATATACAATCAGCCCTCCATATATACAGATTCTGTATTCATGGATTCAATCATCCATGGTTTGGAAATAATCTATCTATATTATAAAAGGCAAGCCTTGATTTTGCCATTTTATATAAGAGACATCATTTTATTATGCCATTGTATTTAATGGGACTTGAGCATCAAAGGATTTTGTTATCCACAAGGGGTCCTGGAATCAAATCCCAGCAGATACCAAGAAGGACCCACTGCACCTTTGTATAACATGTCCTTATGCCTACACACCAGAAAAGATAAGCATAGCCACCGTGCAGATTTTGTCTCCATCTTAGCAGTACATGCATCAACTAGGGAAGGATGTTAAAGAGTAACAACACTCTGTTGTGAGGGGTGAAAGGCCTGGTCCTCTGCTGCTAGAGGAATTTTGGGGTGCATCTTCTACACTGTAGAAATAATGCAATTTGACACCATTGTTAGTACTGTCGCTCCATCTTATGGAATCCAGGGATTTTGTAGTTTTATAAGGTGTTTAGCCTTCTTTGACAAAGTGTGTTGGTGCCTCACAAAACAAATCCCAGAATTCTGTTGGACGGAGCCATGGCAGTTAAAGTGAGGTCAAACTGCATTATTTCTACAGTTTAGATGCACTCTTAGATGTCTTACAAAGGCTACAGTTCTTTCCCAACCACACCGCCACCCAAGCCAGTAATGTCTGGCCATAAAAATATGGCTATCATAGTTCTGACTTGACATGCTAAATCAGATTATGTAATGCATCTTCAGGAATCAGTTCCTCCCTTGGAGGCTTGTGGTCCAATAAAGGAGCCTCACTTCAGCATGGTGGGATGAAGCCCCATTAGCACTGCTTAGATCTTGGACCACTGTTGACTCCTACAATGTAGGCCTCCCAGTAAACTCTATTTCATGCCTGAAACCCTGCTTTGGCTTTCCCATGGCGGGATGTGCAGTGTGTTGGCATTCCAGGCAGGGTCTTTTGGGGGCGCAGCACCTGAAGTCTGCAACACTGCTTGCTTTTAGATGGGCAGACATGTTTGGTTTCACCTGGCTCCTTGCAATATTGACTGATGATGTTGTTTGTCTGTTTTTGACTATTATTTCACCATTATTTATGATTGTGATTTGTTTGTTTTTTAAAAATTATAGCATGCTTCAAGTGGAGCCAGCCTAGTGTAGTGTTAAGTGTTGGGCAAAAGGCTGCTGCCACAAGTGCAGAATTAATGCAGCTTGACACCGCTTTAATTGCCATTGCTCCATTCTATGCAATCCTGCGATTTGTAGTTTGTTGTGGCACCAGAGTTAACTGACAGAGAAGGCTAAATATCTCACAAAACTACAAATCCCAAAAGTTCACAGCATGGAACCATGGCAATTAAAGCAGTGTCAAACTGCATTAATTTTGCAGTGTGGATGCAGCCTAGGATTCCGGGAGACTCCGGTTTGAACGTCTACTTGGCCATAGAAACCCACAGGGGGACCTTAACAAAGTCACTCTCTTAGCCTCAGATGAAGAGAATGGCAAACTTCTTCTGAAGAAATCTTGCTGAGACTTAGAGTTGCAATAAGTTGGAAGCAGCCTTAAGGCACAAAATAATAAATGACGCTTCAAATACGGAACAGAAATAATTGAACAGAAAGGCAAGGTGGACATTTCACAAAATAAATAAATGAATAAATAAAACCTCTGTAAAAGATTTTCTGGTTTATGTATGTGAAGTAACTCCCTGATGACCTCCATGAGTGCAGCGCTGGGGAGAGCTTTGGGGGCGGGATGTGGAGGTAGACAGCAATGAGTGGCACCGTCAGCAGCCCCACTTGAATCCACCACTCTCTCATTCTGGAAGATGGGAAGAAAACACACAGAAAAGGACAGCTATGAATTCATAAATAAGCAAGCAAATAAGTAAAATGTAGTGCTAAGGATATGTGGTCCATATTCATCTATGCCTCATATTCAGAATTATGGCCCTACTAACATGATCATACGTGGCCCTCCCAAAACCGACCTTAAACTCCAGGGAATCACTTTGAATGATGGCAGGTTGGTGACATGGTCAAATGGAGTCAGGGGAGATGGTCATATCGTCTTGAAGCCCCCCAATAAACCGCACCATAGACTTCTGGTACTTATGGTCAGATTTGGGAGGTCAATTCCTTAGGTCATTCATAGCGTTAAGGGAAGAAGATATCATGCTCCAGCACTGTGTCATAAAATAAACCGATGAGTTCAATGAACTCCATTCATGAACCTTAAAAAGAGTTTTATTTTTAAATCCATTTCATGCCATAACTGCATACTGTGGGGCTCCACCAATTCTTATGAAGAGCGACTTAAGGAGCTGGGGAAGTTTAGCCTGGAGAAGAAAAGGTTAAAGGTGATATAGCCCTGTTTAAATATCTGAAGGGATGTCAAACTGAGGAAGGAGAAAGCTTGTTTTCTGCTGCTCCAGAGAACAGGACCCAATGGAACAATGGATGCAAGTTACAGGAAAAGAGATTCCATCTCATCATTAGGAAGAACCTCCTGACAGCAAGGGCTGTTTGACAGTGGGACACACTCCTTCCTCGGAGTGTAGTGGAGTCTCCTTCCTTGGAGGTCTTTAAGCAGAGGCCGGATGGCCATCTGTTGTGGATGGTTTGATTGAGAGTTCCTGCATGGCAGAACAGGGTTGGACTGGATGGCCCTTGGGGTCTCTTCCAACTCTACCATTCTGTGATAATTCTCATTCCTATGTCCAGTAGACTCTGGCCAAACCAAAACTAGTCAAATCAATTAAGCTTGCAAGAATGAGTGAAAAATTATGAGTGAGTCACAGTGCTAGAAGAGCCAGGATATGATGGTCACATGACCTGGGATTAGGATAGATGATGTGGTGGGATGCTGCAGCGCTCTCCCAAACCCAGATTCTCCTTCAGGGCACATATTCTGTATTTCTGTGGGCAGACTAAGGAAACTTTACATAAGAAGGCAAACTGGTTTGAGTGTTGGACTACTATGGCTCTGGAGACCAGGGTCCAATTCCCTACTTGGCCATGGAAACCCGTTGGATGATCCTGGACAAGTCAAATGCTCTCAGCCTCAGAGGAAGGCAATGGCAAGTCTCCCCTGAAGAAATCTTGGCAAGAAAGCCCTGTGATAAAGTAACCATAAGTAGGAACCAAATAGAAAGCATAGAAGAACAAGAACAAATTTCTGTGAGCAGAAACACTCTGCAAAACTCAGTCCTGCAGACTACATCTCCCAGAATCCCCCAAAGAGCATGGTCAGTCCTTGGATGTGACTAGGAGTTATAGTCTACAAAAGCAACTTCTTCCAAGATCTGCCAGAGACTAAGAAACAGAAACCAATTCCAGCAAAAGAGAGATAATGCTGTAAGACCAAGAGCCAACCTCTCAAGTGATTGCAAAAGATTTGCCCAACTCTCACCCATATTGCAGCAATACTGTTATTGGGTATTGACTAATGATTTCCTCACTGTTGGCTAAGGATTAGCGATCCCCTTCTCCTCCAGCCCCTCATTCACTCTCCACTTTGATTCATGGCACTTTATGAATTATCTACTCTTTATTTTAATATACTGAATTCAATACGCTGAATTGTTTTAATACACTGCAAACAGTTCCATTCTAATTTCAAGGTGCCCTTTCTGTATGGTTTTAACTGTCTTGTTCTTTGAAGCCGTGAATGGTTTTGGGTCCCACTTTTGAGGAAAAGTGGGGTACAAACAAATAATCATAAAATAATATTATGAACTCTTCTATGATTCTATGAATTAGACTGAATGGTTTCAGCAGGCCTCAGATAGTCTAAATAGGCACCTTCCATATTGTTTTTAATGGTATTGTTGCTGTTTCGATTCTCGGTTTTGAGGAAAGCGGGATACAAATAAATACAATAACAAAATGATAACAAAGACAGCCTTGCAAAGATATGAAGAAACCCAGCTTTGTTTGTCCTCTTCTCCCTCCCAAACCCTGACAAAAAAGAGGGACACCCCACTTTCACTCCCCAAGTTTATGTTTAATGGCATTTTATGAGCAATATACTGTTCATTTTAATATACAGTGTTTTAATATAATGTATTGAATATACTGAATTGCTTTAATGAACAGCAAAGAGTTCAATTCTATCTTCAATGCACTCTTTCTGTTTGGCTTTTAACTATTATTGTTCTTTCAAGCTGGGAGCTGTTTTGATTCCCCAAATTGATATTTAATCATGTTTTATGCACAATATACTGTTTCAATCTACTGCAGAGACTGAATGGCTTGAATACACTCCAAAGAGGGTTTAACCCTAATATCTTCCATGATGCGCACTTTCTGTGTGGCTTTTAATTGTATGGTTTATTGCCTGGTTCTTGAGCTGCTTAGAGCCCCAGATTAAAATGTTAATGGCGTTTGGTGCATAATGCTTTGTTCTGAGGGAAACGATTAGAGTAACAATCATTCTTTTTAGAAATCATAATAGGAACAGTAAACAACCCCATATTTCTCCTAGCCTTGCAAGACCAGAGTATCCGCCCTCTTTCCCCTCATAGAAAAAGGGGCGCCCCGCATTTCAGGCCCCAAACCTTCTCCCTGAGGAGAATAAACGGGGGAGGGGTTCAAAGTGCGCATGCGCACTGACTCACCTGGGCTCCAAGCGAGGGGCTGCAAGGAGGCGCGTCCCATGCTTTCCCCAGGAGGAATGCGCATGCGCGAACTGAGTGCGGTCGAACTGCCCCGCCCCCTGCCGCCTCAGCCAATGTCCGGCGATTGAGGCCTTTTCCGCTTGAATGGAACTCGTGCCTCCGGCGCCACCTGGCGACGGGAGGTGGAAGTGCGGCACCACACATTATACTGTATTTATTTGCATTGCTCTTGAGATGATGATGATGATGATGATGATGATGATGAGAAAATAGAGTGCAACTAAACTGTAGAAATAATGCAGCTTGTTTATTAATTTTTTTCCATTGCTCTTGAGATAATAGGTTGCATCTAAATTGCAGAAATAATGCAGCTTCTTGGCATTATTTTTTTTAATAAAAGGTTTTTTATAGGATTTGCACAGATGTTAATATACAATAAAGTCACTTTCATCACTAGATTATTATTATTGTTGTTGTAGAATCAGTATGTAGAGAGATCTCGTAACACCTTTATTATTATTATTATTATTATTATTAAGCTTTATTTACACAGCGCTGTACATATAATCAATTAAAACAGATAAAATAAACCTGCCTGTGGCATACATTCTGCGAATTAAAATAGAATACATATTAGAAGAAAGAAGTTGGCAGCATGTGCTTTCCTAGACTAAAGTCTACTTCCTCAGATGCATTTAGTGGAGTAGAAACCAGGGTCATATATATACAGTACCCTATATATACCATATATATATACACCTCCCTGGCTTCCACGCCTCCAAATGCATCTGAGGAAGTAGAGTTTAGTCCAGGAAAGCTGGGGCTGCCAACTTCTTTCTTGCAGTTCGTCTCAAAGGTGCTACAAGATCTCTTGACATATAATTACAGAGGGCTCTTGTTATCCGCTGGGGTTTGGTTCGCAGCCCCTCTATGGATACCAAAATCCAGGGATATTCAAGTCCCTTTATATACAATGGGGCATCATCATTATTAATATTACAGTGGGCCCTTGGTATCTGCTGGAGTTTGGTTCCAGGACCCCTGGGAATGGGACACCAACATCTGTGGATACTCAAAGCAAAATGGTGCCCCTTTTATAAAATGGCAAGATCAAGGTTTGCTGTTAGGAATTTATACATTCCACGACCTCATAGACAAACAATAAACCCACAAACTGAATTAAGAGTGACATCAAGAGCAGATTTCAATTTACAGAGAAGGGACTTCCTTTTTTCCTTCTTCTTTTAAAAAAAGTCTTAAATGTATTTATTTTCAGACAAAAGGGGGACTATTTTTTCTCTCTGGCGGCGCAGGGATACCTCGTCTCACCGCAGCGGCACAGTGACACATGACGTCACAAGGCAGCCCATGCACCCACCGCGCTTGAATCCAACCCGAGAGGCGTCCCGCGTCGCCCCGGGTAACCATTGACAGTTTCTAGATCACAAAAGCGGAGGGAAGCGAGTGCGCAGGCGCGGCCGGCGAAGGTTTCTCCTCCCAGGGATTTTTTGAGAGGGAGAGAGCGCGCGCGGGCGCTGATTGGGCCAGAGGCGCTCAAAGGCCGACCAATGGGAGCGCCCCGCTGAGCGCCGGGGAGGCGCTGATTGGTGGAGGCGCGCGAGGGGGCTGGAGGAGGCGGTGGAGGCGGGCGAGGGTGACAGTTGGGCAGGATGTCGGCGAGGAGGCGCCTCGGGGAGCCTGAGGTGAGGGCCCCTGCGCGTGTGGGCGGGGGACCCCGCGGCTTTTGGGGAGCACTTTTCTGCCTCCTCAGCCTAAAATGGCGGCTCTGGGCTGCTCCCCTCCAGGGCTCCTCTCAGTAGAAGGGAACTGGGGCCAAATGTGTATTCAGGCGAGGGTTTAAACAGTTAAAGACATACATATACAGTATACAGTATATGTATTTATATATATATGTGGAATTAGAACACCTGTATATATACTGTATATATATATATATATATATATATACACACACACACAGTGTATAGTGATATGTCACTAATTATTATTAGAGTAATTAGAGGATCATCCCTTGGAATTGGTGTCCAAATATGTATTCAGCTGGGTTTTATTTAGCAATTTAAATACATGTGTGTGTGTGTGTGTATATATAATCATCAATAGATATAGTAATTATTATTACTATTATTATAGTAATTAGTGGCTCCTCCATTGGAATTGGTGTTCAAAAATGTATTTAGGTATTTTAAGCAATATATATATATGGAATTAAAACAGCAATGTATTTGAACAGGGAGAAATGTAATGTAGAATCCTAGGGAGCTGACGGCCTCTATATAAAGTTGGACTGCAGCTCCCATGGTGTGCCATGATAGGAATTGCGATCCCACTCATCTGGAGGCTCCTGGGTTAAAGGGGCTGATGCTGACAGATCACTTGGAGGCTCCCAGTTTTCTACAAGGGACGACAATAGCAGAATTTGTGGAATTCCTCAGTGGCTGATTTGGTGCCTTTTGAGTCTTGGTTTCTTAAGGTCAAAAGCGGGTCTTTACAGCTTCACAGGATTTCAGCCAAAACTCTTGCCTCTAAGTTTCAGGATGAAAGCATATCGTGGAGAAGAATAGTCTTGTGGTTTTGCAAACCGTTTAATGAGCCTTGGCCACAGTTTTGACATTGCTCTTTAGAGCCTGCCTCAGGCAAAACTTGGATGGTGTACAAAATTTTGGCCTGTCCTTGAATAACTGGTTTGCATTAGGAACCCATATTCAGAACCAGGACTCACAATCAACAGCTCCCTGACAATGGCCATCCAGCCTCTCGCTAAAGACCTCCAAAGAGGAGACTCACTACACTGCCAAGGAAGGAGTCTTTCCCACGGTCAACAGCCCTTCTGTCAGCAAGTTCCTCCAAAATGTTGAGCTGGAACTCTTTTCCTTCATCTTGCATCCCACTGCTCCCGTCCTAGTCTCTGCAGCACAAACAAGCTTGCCCCTCCTCAATATGACATCCCTTCAATATTTAAACAGGCTATCATACACCTCTTAAACCTCTTTTCTCCAGCTAAACATCCCCAGCTCCCTAAGTCGTTCCTCGTAGGGCATGGTTCCAGAACCCTTCACCATTTTAGTTGCCCTCCTGTGGACACCTCCAGTTTCTCAATGTCCTTTTTGAATTGTGGTGCCCGGAACTGGACACAATATTCTAGGTGGGGCCAGACCAAAGCAGAATAAAGTGGCATATCTTACTTTCCCTTGATCTAGACACTATACCTCTATGATGCAGCCTAGAATCACATTGGCCTTTTTAGCTGCTTGCATCACACTGTTGACTCATGTTCAACTTGTGGTCCTCCTGGACTCCTAGATCCCTTTCACACGTAGTTTCATTCAGCCAGGTGTCACCCATCCTATATCTGTGCATTTTATTTTTCCGCCCTAAGTGAAATACTTACATTCTCTGCTGTTGAATTTCATTTTGTAGCTTTGGCCCAGCTTTGTAGTCTAGTCAGATCTTTGAATGTTGATTCCTGTCCTCTGGGGTATTACTATCCCCCTAATTGGTATCATCTGCAATTTGATAAGTATGCTCCCAATTCGTCATCCAGGTCATTAGAAAGTTGTTGAATAACACTGGGCCCAGGAAGAGCCCTGTGGGACCCCACTGGTCACTTCTCTCCAGGATGAAAAGGAGCCATTGTTGACACCCTTTGGGTTCGCCGGTTCAACCAATTACAGATCCATTAACAGTTTCTCTTGTCTAGCCCACATTTTACAAGCTTGTTTGCAAAATGTCATGAGAAAGGCGGGATATAAATCAAATAAACAATTGTTGCATACAACTGTTTAAATACAAAAGTGTAGAAGCAACAAAGACAGAGAACAGGACTCTTACACTCAATATACTAATGTCACATACCAAGATCTTCACAGACCCATTTTATCACAACACACAATTTATTATTTAGCACCAACACACAACCCCCAGCCTCAGCATTAGTGTGAAGACCTACTAAACTTACCTCTGTTCTCTCCTTTCCCTTGGCCTAAACTTGGTTTCAAGGAAAGGGAAAAGCTACTCAATGCTACAACCCTCAGGCCAAATCCACTGCATTCCTGTGCCAGGCAATGCTTCTTACAGATCAGACATGGGCAAAGCACAGCCTCCAGGTGTTGCTGACATCCAACAAATCCTGGGCTTATAGAAAAAACTCAAAGCTCAGCGCCTGTCTCTCCCAGCATATGCACAACATAAATAGTTTTAAGAAGTGTCCTGCCAGGAAGAGAAAGCCACTGTCTGGTCCAAACAACATCTGGGGGACACACAAGTTCATCCTTATCTAAGATGATCTTTTTAACAAAGCAAAATCACGGTGGCCACTTCACTGAGACAAGGATCCTGCTTGTGTGGCTCCAACCCACATTTGATCTAAACAGCTGAAATAGAGGGATGAGAAGGCAAATTTTAGCAAGTTACTGTTCTTTTTTTGAGACGAAACACGAGTTTGATCACGATATCACATCAGGCTTAACAGCTAGAAACTGTGGTTGATTGTGGTGGAGGGGGAGGCCAGAAGTGGCATTTAGTCTAAATACAAGAAACACATGTGTCAATGCATGTGTGTCCCTGCTACATACAATAGTTTTATTGCAAAATGCTTCATGGCAACGGGCTTCTCTCAAGCGGGAGAGAGTTGTGTCTCATGCCAAAATACCCACCGTGAAAGAAACGCTGCCAAGAAAAAACAAGACAGTCGTGGCTGAAGGAAACGAAATTACCACTGTAATTGAAAGAATGAACATACACAATCTTGTCCCCATTCTTCTGCAAATATCAGCAAGGTAACATTGGGGGGGGGGGCTTAAAGTAGGACATCGGTAGTTCTCTTGCTCAGCAGTTTGGCCAATGCTTTTACTCTCATCCGTCAGAAAGGGAGAATAGCTTTACAAATGCCCCTCTCCCAATCCCCATAATTTCCTTTAGTAAAAGAGTTACAGCTCTTCCTAATAATATCAACCTGAAGAATTAGGGAACGGGGGTATTAATTTTACAAAGGCACCCCCTTCCCATTGCTACGGCTGCAGCCATGAGGCCTTGGCCCCTGAATAGCAAGACCGACGCTTGCTTCATATTGAGCAGATATGTTGCAAACCGTTTGAGAAGCTTTGCAACGAATCCACACACTGCACACAACGGCCCTGGATATAAAGCCTTCGATTACAACGGGCAATTTGACTACAAACGATTTCAAATGGGCAAGAAGCACAGGAGCCAAGAGGGTGGACTACGGCCGTGTGTACAACACCTTGGGCCATGGTGAGAACTTTTTGGTGGCAACCCGCTGTGTTGGCTGGGGAGAGATGTTTCCGGAAGTGCAACAAGTTAGTGATCAAGGGTTGCGGCAGAAATTGTGTGACACCATGCCGAGGTTGTTGCCTGGAGGCAGGCTCTAAAGAGGGCATGTCCAAAACTTTGCCAGGCGTCTTAAGCGGGGGTTGCAGAAAAACGCACAAGACGGTGATAATCTTGCAGTACCCACAATGTCTGGATCTGACATAACGTTAAGGACTTAGAGCAGACGCATTTTGGGTGGCTGAAATCTCTATGAAACGAAGATTAGGATGGAGAATGACAACGTACCCCCCTTTTTGACCGTTGTCGATGGCAACAGAAAGCCAAGAGAAGCCGAAAGTAGAGACAAAGGCAAAGGGGGGCAAATCAAGCTCAACTACGGTACGAATATATAAGCGAACGCAAATATTTACGCTTGCTAACTGTGAGTATGGAAAGAGTAACATAATTACCCTTTTAAATACAAACCAATATCTACACACAAATGACATGATCGTGTGCAGCCTACAGACGAAGACAAGCCCGCTTTAATCCACCAAGGAGACCAAGAGAGAGCCGTGGTCAGGGGAGTGTGAGGTGGGTTGCGGGGAAGCAATTCACAGCATCGTGTACCACAACAACAAAACCATGGAGCTATCGTCACAACTTTAAATAGAAGCACATACGACCCCCTACGATGCTACAGACGTGATATGCCCCGAGAGCAATCAGATTCAGCTCGCGCGAGAGATAACAAGTTGCGGCGTTTGAAGTACGAAATATAGATATCGGAAAATACCGAAAGACAGGTTGAACACCATGCCAAAGGACCACTAGGCGAATAAGATAATGCAGAACGAGTAGAGGAGATAACACACACAGGGGGAAATTGCTAAATAACCCCACGAAGAAAGGGGGACACCATGCCAAGGAGCCGCGGGGTCGCCGATAGAGGGGATAGAGCACGAGACAGGGGGGACTGAGATTAACGTAGAGAGACGTGGCGAAGGCCACAGAGAGATAGAATACGAACGGAGAGTGGGGCTGACTGGGAAACCCCCGCCGGAAACACATTTGGCCCCGTCCCGGCGACGGAGAAGAGCCCGGGAGGGGAGCAGCCAACCGCCATTTTAGGCTGAGAGCAGAAATGCTCCCAAGCGCGGGGTGCCCCCCCCACACCGCAGGGCCCGCACCTAGGCTGCCCCGAGGCGCATCCCGGCCGACATCCTGGCCCAACGTCACCCTCGCCCGCCGCCACCGTCCGCCTCCAGCCCCCTCCGCGCCTCCAGCCAGATCACGGACGCCCCCGTCAGCGGCGCTCCCATGTCGGGCCTTGACGCCGCTGGGCCACAATTCAGCGCGGCGAGCGGCGCGCGCTCTCTCCTATCAAAAATCCCCTGTGGCGGGAGAGAGCCGGTGCGCCGCCGTCGGCCAGGCGCCGTCGCTGTCCGCCGGGGTTTGGGAAGGGGTGGAGTACAATACGTTAGAACGTGAGAGAAGAAAGGAAGGAAAGAGAAAAAGAGGAGGAAGAGAAAGAAGAGGGAGAGGGAAAAGAAAGAAGGAAAAAAAAAAAAGAAAAAGGAAGAGGAAAGAGGAAGAAGGAAGGAAGGGAAGGGGGGGGGGGGGGAGGGGGGGAGAGGGAAGAGGGGGGAGAAGGAAGAGGAAGAGGAAAGAAAAAGAGGGAAAAAGGAGGGAGGTTGGGGGGGAGGGGGTCAATGGTTTACCGGGCGACGCGGGACCCTCTCGGTTGGATTCAACGCGGTGGGTGCTGGGCTCCTTGTGACGTCAGTGTCACTGTGCCGTCTGCGGTGAGACCAGGTATCCCTGCGCCGCCAGAGAGAAAAAAATAGTCCCCCTTTTGTCTGAAAATAACATAAAAGACTTTTTTTAAAAAGAAGGAAAAAGGAAGTCCCTTCTCTGTAAAGAAATCTGCTCTTATGTCACTCTTAATCAGTTGTGGGTTTATTGTTTGTCTATGAGGTCGTGGGAATGTATAAATTCCTACCAGCAAACCTTGATCTTGCCATTTATCAAAGGGCCCATTTTGCTTTGCGTATCCACAGATGTTGGTGTCCCGTTCCAGGGTCCTGGAACCAACACCCCAGCAGATACCAAGGGCCACTGTAATATTAATAATGCTGATGCCACATGTATAAAAGGGACTTGAATACCCAGGATTGGTATCCTAGAGGGGCTGCGAAACCAACCCAGCGGATAACAAGTAGCCCTCTTTATTATAGTGTACAAGAGATCTTGTAGCACTTTAGACGACTGAAGAAAAAGTGGCAGCACCACGTTTCCTGGACTAAGCTCTACTTCATCGATCTTTGAGAGGGTGGCAGGAAAGCTATGCGGAAAAGGATAAAGAAGATAAGATGGTATATAGGTCGTATATAGGTTATTAGATGACCCTGGTTTCTACTCCACTAAATGCACGGAGGAAGTGAACTGTTAGGCGAGAAAGCTCATAAAAAGCTGCCACTTGTTACTTTAATAGATTCAATTTTAATTCGCAGAAGTATTCCACAGCAGGATTTATCTGTAAGTTTGATTGATATTACAGCGCGGTGAAAAAGCTTAATAAATAATAAGATGTTACGAGATCTCTCTACATACGATCTACAACAACACTAAGAAAGCAAGGAAAGTGACTTTTAGTTTGTAATTAACATCGTGCAATCCTAAAAACATTTTAAAAAAAAAATAATGCCAAAGAACTGCATTATTTCTGCAATTTAGATTGCTATCTCAAGAGCAATGGAAAAAATAATAAAACAACTGCTTATTTCTACAGTTTATTGGCACGCTATTCCATCATCACACATCATACATCAGCATCAGCATCAGCATCATCTCAAGAAGCAATGCAAATAAATATCATGTACATATAATGTGTGTGCCGCACTTCCACCTCCTCGCCAGGTGTCGCCGGAGGCGACTTCCATTCAAGCGGAAAAGGCCTCAATCGCGCGGACATGGCTGAGCGCGGGGGCGGGGCAGTTCGACCGCACTCAGTTCGCGCATGCGCATGTCCTCTGGGGAAAGCATGGGACGCGCCTCCTTGCAGCCCCGCTTGGAGCCCAGGTGAGTCAGTGCGCATGCGCACTTTGAACCCCTCCCCCGTTGTTTATTCTGCCTCAGGGAGAATTGTGGGGCTCCAATGCGGGGCGCCCCTTTTTCTATGAGGGGAAAGAGGACGGATACTTGGTCTGCAAGGCTCAGGGAGAAATATGGGTTGTGTACTGTTGCCTATTATGATTTCCAAAAAGAATGATTGTTACTCTCTACTCTTCTTTCCCTCAGAACAAAGCATATGCACCAAACGCCATTAACATTTTAATCCGGGGCCGCAACGAACCAGACAATAAACAACAATTAAAACCACACAGAAGTGGCGCATCATGGAAGATATTAGGGTTAAACCCTCTGTGAGTGCATTCAACCATGCAGTCTCTGCAGTAGATTGAAACAGTAATTGTGCATAAAACATGATTAAATATCAATTTTGGGGATCAAAACAGCTCCCACTTTAAAGAACAAATAATAGTTAAAAGCCAAACAGAAAGAGTGCATTGAAGATAGAATTGAACTCTTGCTGTCATTAAAGCAATTCAGAATTCAATATTATATTAAAACACTGTCATTAAAAGAACAGCTATATTGCTCATAAAAGCCATTATTAAAACATAAACTGGGAGTGAACAGTGGGGTGTCCCTCTTTTTGTCAGGGTTTTTGGGAGGAGAAGAGGACGAATAAAGCTGGTTGTCTTCATCATCTTTGCAAGGCTGTCTTTTATTATCATTTTGTTATTGTATTTATTGTATCCCCCTTTCCTCAAAACCGAGAATCGAACCAGCACAAACCATTAAAAACAATACGGAAGGTGCCTATTTAGACTATCTGTAGGGCATCTGGAACCATTCAGTCTAATTCATAGAATCATAGAAGAGTTCATAATATTATTTTTATGATTATTGTTTGTACCCACACTTTCCTCAACAGTGACCCCAAAACCATTCAGGGCTTCAAAGAACAAGACAGTTAAAACCAACCAAAGGGCACCTGTGAAAATAGAATGGAACTGTTTTGCAGTGTATTGAAACAATTCAGCATATTGAATATTAGTAGATTAAATAACGAGTAGATAATCATAAAGTGCCATGACAAACGGGAAGTGATGAGGGGCTGGAGGAGAAGGTAGCTAATCCTTAGCCACAGTGAGGAAATCATTAGTCAATACCCAATAACAGTATTGCTGCAATATGGGTGAGAGTTGGGCAAATCTTTTGCAATCACTTGAGAGTTGGCTCGTGGTCTTACAGCAATCTCTCTTTGCTTGAATTGGTTCCTGTTCTTATTCTCTTGGAGATCTGGAAGAAGTTGCTTTTTGTAGACTATAACTCCTATTCCACATCCAGGACTGACCATGGCTCTTGTGGGGATTCGGGAGATGTAGTCTGCCATGACTGATTTTGCAGAGTGTTTTCTCACAGAAATTTGTTCTTGTTCGTCTATGCTTTCTATGGGTTCCTACTTATGGTTACTTTACACAGGGTTTTCTCTGCCAAGATTTTCAGGGGAGACTTGCCATTGCCTCCTCTGAGGCTGAGGCATTTGACGTGTCCAGGATCATCCAACGGGTTTCCATGGCCAAGTAGGAATTGGACCTGGTCTGCCAAGCCCTAGTAGTCCAACACTCAAACCATTTGCCTTCTTATGTAAGTTTGCCTTATCTGGGCCCACAAAATTACAGAATATGTGCCCTGGAAGCACAATCTGGTTTGCGGAGACGAGCTGCAGACCATATCCCACCACAATCATCTATCCTAACCCAATCCACTGGGTCATAGTGACCATCATATGCCTGGGCTTCTTCTAGCACTGTGGACTCACTCACTAATGTTTTCAACTAGCATGTCTTGCAAGCTTAATGGATTTGACTGAGTTTTGGTTTGGCCAGAGTCTACTGGACATAGGGGAATGGAGAATTATCACAGACATGTTGAGAGTGTGGAAGAATACCCCCAAAAAGTGGCCAATCCAGTCAACACCCTGGTTCTGGCCATGCAGAAATCCTCATCAAGCAAACCATCCGCAGACAGATTAGCCATCCTGCTCTGCTCTAAAGACCTCCAAGGAAGGAGATCTCACTACTACGTCCGAGACGGAGTGTGTCCCACTGTCGAACAGCTCTTTGCTGTCAGGAGTTGCTCTCTAATGATGAGATAGGAATCTCTTTGTCCTGTAACTTGCCATCCATTGTTCCATTGCGGTCCTGTGTTCTCGGAGCATGCAGACAAAACACAGCTTTCTCTCCTCCTCAGTTTGATCATCCTACGTCAGCTATATTTCAAACAGGGCTATATCACCTTTACACCTGTTTCTTCTCTCAGGCTAAACATGCCCCAGCTTCCTTAAGTCGAGCTTTCATACAGCAATGGTGGACACCACAGTAATGGCAGTTATGTGGGCCATGAAATTGGATTAAAGTTAGAAAATAAAACCCTCTCTTTTTTAAGGTTCATGAATGGGATGTTCATTGAACTCGAATCCGGTTTATATTTATTGGACAGCAGTGCTGGAAGCAATATAGCTTCTTCCCTTAACCTACTAAGAAAATGACCTAATGAATTGACCTCCCAAATCCTGACCATAAGTACCAAGAGGTCTAATAGTTCGTTTATTGGGGGGCTGTCAAGACATATGACCATACCCCCCTGACTCCATTTCCCATGTCACCACCAACTGCCATACATTCAATAGTGAGTCCCTCGGAGTTTGAGGTTGGTTTTTGGGAGGGCCCCATGTATAGGATCATGTTTAGTAGGGCCATAATCTCGAATTTTCTGATTGGAGGCATAGATGCATATGGACCACATATCCTTAGCACTATCATTTATCTTACTTATTTGCTTGTACTTGTTTACTTGATGATTACATGAGTCGGTCTACTTCTTTATCTGCCTGTTTTTCTAACCCCATCATTCCCAGATGAGAGACCGTGGTCTTGTGATATCAGTGGGGCTGCGTGGGACGTGCCCACTCATTGCTGTCTAACCGCTCACATCCCGCCCCAAAATCGCTCTCCCAGAGCTGCCTCATGCAGGTCATCAGGGAGTTACTTCACATACATAAACCAACAGAAAATCTTTTCACAGATGTTGTGGTAGTTTATTCATTTATTGTATTGTGATGTGAATTCCACGACCCTTCGCTCTATCTGTTCAATTATTCTCGTTCAGCTAAATCTTGAAGCGTCATTTATTATGTTGTGGCCTTAAGCTGCTTCGGCAAACTTATTGTAACTCTAAGGCCTGTTACAGCAGCCCAAAAATAAAGACCCTGCTTCGATCACAGTGAGGTATAGTTGGTTTCAATATCATGCCGTCCTAAGAGTCTAGAACCACACACCAAAGAGCCATGCTGCCATGTCCTGTAGGGCTGAGTGTGGCTTTGTGCAACTTCTGGATTCTTAAGACGCATCATACATTGAAACACCAATACCTCCACTGTGAACTTCGACACAGCTGTATTTTTGCTGTCTGCGTAACAGTCGCATAGTCTCTCAGCAAGATTTTCTCAGAAGAAGTTTGCCATTCTCCTCTACTGCGGCTAAGAGAGTGACTTGTGTTAAGGTCCCCTTTGGGTTTCTTCATGGCCAATAGACGTTCAAACCGGAGTCTCCGGAATCCTAGGCTGCACTCACACTGCAAAATTAATCAGTTTGACACTGCTTTAATTGCCATGGTTCCATTGCTGTGAACTTTTGGGATTTGTAGTTTTTGTGGATATTTAGCCTTCTCTGTCAGTTAACTCTGTGCCACAACAACTACAAATTGCAGGATTGCAATCAGATGGGCAATGGCAATTAAATGCGGTGTCAAGCTGCATTAATTCTGCACTTGTGGCAGCCATCCTTTTGCCCAAATCACTTAACACTACACTAGGCTGGCTCACTTGAAGCATGCTATAAATTTTAAAAAACAAACAAACCACAATCATAAATATGTGAAATAATAGTCAAAAACAGACAAACAACATCATCAGTCAATATTGCAAGGAGCGAGTGAAACCAAACATGGCTGCCCATCTAAAGCAAGCAGTGTGCAGACTTCAGGTGCTGCGCCCCAAAGACCCTGCCTGGAATGCCAAACACTGCACATCCGCCATGGGAAAGCCAAAGCAGGGTTTCAGGCCATGAACTAGAGTTTACTGGGAGAGCCTAATTGGTAGAGTCAACAGGTCCAAGATCAAGCAGTGCGTAATGGGCTTCATCCCACCACGCTTGAAGTGAGGCTCCTTTATGGACCACAGCCTCCAAGAGAGAAACTGATTCCCTGAAGATGCATTACATAATCTGATTTAGCATGTCACGTAAAACTATGATAGCCTATTTTATGTCCAGACATTATTGGCTTGGGTGGCGGTGTGGTTGGGAAGAACTGTACTTTGTAAGACATCTAAGAGTGCATCTAAACTGTAGAATAATGCAGTTTGACCTCACTTTAACTGCCATGGCTCCGTCCAACAGAATTCTGGGATTTGTTTGTGTGAGGCACCAACACACTTTGTCAAAGAAGCTAACACTCTTATAAAACTACAACTACAAATCCCTGTATTCCATAAGCTGGAGCACAGTACTAAACATGGTGTCAAATTGCATTATTTCTCAGTGTAATGCACCCCAAAATTCCTCTAGCAGCAGAGGACCGTCCTTTCATCCTCACAACAGAGTGTTGTTACTCTTAACATCCTTCCCTAGTTGAAACATGTACTGCTAAGATGGAACAAAATCTGCACGGTGGCTGATGCTCTTTCTGGTGTGTAGGCATAAGGCCTTTTATACAAAGGTGCCGTGGGTCCTCTTGGTATCTGCTGGGGTTTGACTTCAGGACCCCTTGTGGATAACAAAATCCTTTGATGCTCAAGTCCCATTAAATACAATGGCATAATAAACTGATGTCTCTTATATAAAATGGCAAAATCAAGGCTTGCCTTTTATAATATAGATGAGATTATTTCCACACATGGATGATGAATCCATGAATACAGAATCTGTATAGATGAGGGCTGATTGTATATTGTGTTGCCCCTGGCTGTCCATTCCCCACAATTCTGTCCCTCCTTTGTGAGAACAATGAAGATTTTACTGGTTAATACAGCGGATCCTCTGCATTCGCTGGGTTTAGGGGTACAGGATCCCCTGGCAGTGGAAAAAACACAAATAGAAACCACTATTTTTTAACTTGGGAGAACCCTCTCTAGGAATCTCTAGGTCCTCCAGTGCAACTCTGTGGTCATCTTATGGTGGAAGTGGCTATAGAATCATGGCTGGAGGAAATAAAAATGCCTAGAGAAATGTTATCTCTAGGAATCTCTAGATCCTCTGCATGTGTTGCACAGGGGACCTTGAGATTCCTAGAGAGACAAATAAGTCAAACTGGCAAACAAATCTGCAAACGTGGACGGCTGACGGGAATTATAGAATTGCAGTTTTAATGATGTGTTCATTGTTTGTCTTAAGTCTGTCCGGGTCCTCGGCTTCTGCAA